>NC_046659.1:57377502-57386829 GCF_010883055.1 Belonocnema kinseyi
ATGAATTCCTGAAATTTCAGGTTTGGAATACAGCATTTTTCTCGAAAGCCATTTTTCAATATTTAAATAATACAAAGCTATTGCCTATAATCTTGATTTTGTTTCATTGTTAAAATTTTCTATTAGGTAATTTTTTAATCTGTTGTAATTTCTTTAAATTCCCAGAAGGTCCTTTCCTGGTTTGTATGATTCTTACTATTTTCCAATTTTAATCTGTTAATTTTGTAAAGCTTCTAATTATTTAATTATTGGATTCTGACTGTTTCCACTACTAGTATTTAAATTTTGGATTATATTCCGTGTAAAATATGTTAATCATAAAATTTAATTTACATTTTATATCAACCTTAAAGCTTTAATCTGAAACTGCACAAAGAGTCTGTCAAACTAAAAATTGCAAGAATTTAAAGAGGAACACCATTCTGGAATGAAAAAGACAAATAATCATCTCACCAATTTTTTTGTAAACTTATACAATTTTTAACACACATGCAAACTATGTTTTGCATATTTTTCCCGAATTCTTTTTAAACAGTTATCGAATTATGAACTTTTTTTATTTATAATGTTTTTTGTGACAAAAAACACATTTTTTCCATGATAAGTTACACCGTTTCAGTTGGTTTTCAATCAATTATTTAAAACTATACATTTATATGTCAGATTAACAAGGAAATCCTAATTTTTTTGTCAAGATGACTTTTAAGAAAGTCTCCGTACATTTTTTATGTTATTTGAATTTTATTAAAAAATTTGTTTAAATAAGATTTCTTCAAATCGCCTGATTAGTTTTTTTGTGTATTCTTTCTGGTGATTTGAAGAGACTTCGTAAAACGTTAGTGAAGATTCTGTTTATTAAATTGATAAAAAATCTTATAAAAATTAAACTCATCGAAAGTCAACTGGTGTCACAAAGATGCACAAAATGTTTTGAAAGAAGAAAACTATGTTTTTTCGTTTATGTTACTTTAAATAATTTTTTGGAACATACATACTTCTATTGTTTTAAGGATTGTTGTACAACTTTTTACCAAAGGTTTACTTCCTTTGAGTTTATGTTTGGAGATAATTTTTCTAAATAAACGAAAAATTAAAAAAATTATCAAATATATTAGTTAATTTTTTAAGCTTAATAATTCCTTGAAGCGAGTGTCCTGATAATAATATTCAAGAAGATAGTTTAGTATTTTAGATTATGGGCATAACGGTCATGACGATTATTAGGAATTTCAAAAATCTTTTAAGAATACGTTCAGGACAGGTAGAAATATTCAGCGATATGAGGAAAATAAGTATTTTAATGATTTATTTGATTTTATCTTTAATATTTGAAAATAACATCTCATTATATAGTACATAATGTAAATTAATGTATAGGATGACGTGATATATATAGAATATTATGCAAAAATAGAGGTCACTATTTATTATTATTTGAAATCAACATTAATAAATAGAGTTTAAAGTTCGAAGTATACAAAAATCTTTCTTATTTTAAGTTCTCTCTGATAAAATAGCATCTTTGGATCACAGAAAATTTTGCGTACTTTTATATTTGTAATTTTTAAACAAAGTCTTCAAATATTTTAGAACTTAATAAAATTCTGTTTCGATATAAGAACTTTACTGATGTTTTCAGAAAAAATTAATTATTCAAAGGATAACTGGAAAATGACTATAAATTTAATTGCAAATGTCCGAAAAAAATAAAATATTTTTTCTAGAGATATAACATAACATAATCTTATTAGTTTTATAATCTTATCAACTCTTATTCATTTTGCAAAATGTTTTTTCTCATTAAGCTGAACATTAAGGCTTGATTAAAAAATGAAAAAGTTATACTTTTCCTGAAAAGTTGTAGAAGATCTTTAAAAAGAATGTGTTTCTTTAATTATGCAAATGATCATTGCTTCGAAACTTTTTTCTAAAAGACGACTCTATAGATTATAAAAACAATGAACAAGAAAAACATTGAATTGGGAAATTTAGAAATAAAAAAAGCGCAATTTGAGAAACATAAAACATAAGGCCCATAAACTTTTTTCTAAAAGAGGACTCTATAGCTTATCAAAACAATTACCAAGAAAAACATCAAATTGGGAAATTCGGAAACAAAAGAAATCAAAATTTAAGAAACATGAAAAAGAAGCCCCAATAATTCATTAAAAGTGATTGGAACTACAAAATTTTGCTTGTATCGTCAAGCAAAATATCTGAGAGGTAACTTTCTCTTTATATGTGTGAATAGTTGTGTATGTTAGAAAAAGATCGGTGACATGAATGTTTGTCTTTAGTCAATTCAGTATGGAATTCCCCAAAGAGGAAGAGCCCTCATTATATATTAATTCAAATTTTTCTTTAAAAAGTCACTATAGTTGGATTGAAAAATGCTTGTGTATAATATTTTCGTAATAAGCTATTGATCATTTTATCAATTTTTAATTTACTTTTTCTTATCTAAATGGAGGTTTAGTTATTGATTCATAAATGTATGTGTATTTTTTATTCTATGCCATTCATTTGAATAATATAAGCAATGCTTTTTTTCAAAAAATGGACCAATGGGAAAATAATATTTTAATTAAAAGCGTCGGCAATTAGCGATATACTTCGTTATGCGAGAGCAGATGGGCACGTGTCAGTCTGTATTAAAATACTTGAGAGATGCTATTTAGAGTAAAAGCACCTCAGGCATGCGGCGTGAAAATTTATACCGTCACAGCCGAGGGAGTCTGTTGAAAAGCTACGTACGTACGTCAGTTCGTTCATTCTTTTCTGATTTATTGTTTTCCCTTCGGAAAGAGAAACTTTCGCATGTGACTCGCTTGATTCCACTGAATATGGAACTCACCCTTGTCGACATATCGTTACACATCGCGTTACCTGAATGCAAGTGATAGGAGTGTCGATGGATCGGAATACGTATACTAAGGCACATTGTACATCCAGGTTGCCTCGAGAATTCGATAAATTCCTGTCGGTGAATGCAATGGTCGAACATCCAAATAGGCGTCCCGTATACATTTCTCCTGGGAATTCAAGCTTCGCTACTATCTTCTCAGTTGATTAAACTTATTTTCTTCAAGGTTCTTTTAAAAACTGTTTTCAAAAAGATCATTTTTTTTATATCCGTATTTTATTAACCATTAAGCATGGTCTTGATTTCATTTGTGTACTAAAATAGACCTTAGGTCTCATATACCGCTATATATATTTATATCTAATTAAATAAGTTAATAGGTTTTTTTCTCTAACTTATGTCTACGAGTATACGAAGAGATATTATAATAGTTAAAAAATTAATGAACTTATCAAATGTTATTACACAGTGTTGTTATTAAACTTTTACTTTGGTAAACTCGGTTATACATCATAGCCACGGACTAAGTCAAGTGACTGATGAGATTAGAATGTTGTAAGTTTATTCAAATAATTTAAGACGATGCTTGAAGCCTCCTGCGATGATGTTGTAGGTATACTATTACGTGCGGCCACGAGCGCTGGAGGTGACAACAGTCACCTTTGGATGCTTTCTTAGTTTTATTTATTTATATGTTATTTATTATTATTATTAAGTCTGAGAGACTGTACGCTCATATACTCATACTAATTTGTTACTTTTTGCTCAAGTGAGGGATAATCGGCATGTACAATTCTTCTAGGATGGTCGCGTTCCGTACTCTGGGGTACGCACATCAAGGTCAACTCTATGTAACTGTAAATATTTAATAAAATTGTAGCGCTACCTTGGACGTGTGGTCTAACGAACCGACTATGAGCTTTTAATTGAAGGCCAGGGAAGAGGAGCCCATATATTAGAACCATCACAGTAATACCAGAATCTGAATTTCAGTAGAGAAAGGCTGTTAACTTTCAGATGTAAGCAAAAGGATCATTCGCCAGTTGAAAATCAACTGATGATTGTAATATGATTTTAAGTAACGCGCTTGTTTGAAAATCAACTGCTTTGTGTACGTAAAATATATTTTATAGGTTAATTTAAGACAGAAAGATTGTTGACTTTCCGTCAACGCGTGAGTGTGAATTTAAACTTACAGGTTAATTTAAGTCAGCTGATTGTTGAAATACCAGGTACAGAACGTAAATCTTCAATCCTTTTTTATATCTTTTTTTTTTGATATATGAACGATTATTCTATTCATAATGAAAATCCGTTATAGATCTGAGCACATATATAAAAATAGGAAACGTTCACGAAACGACTATGCCATGAGCTCAATGTTGATCGATACTATCCAACCAGCGCTATCGACACCATATTGGCGCACGCCTTTCTGCCAGCACAAATTGAATTTCAGAGCGCGCGAATGAAAATCATCCTAAACTCAACATACCTGTCAGTTAGTCAGCATATTACTCGTATATCAGATAGGAGACACTGCACATAAGTTCCATTTCTGGTTGAAATTAAGTGACTTACTTAATTTAATGCAAAAATGAAATTCATCCGCATTTGAAATTCATCATCTTGCATTACTCCGAGGGTGTTGTAGTGTGGTCTGTTTGACCGCACTTCCATACCTAAGGGTTAAAACGGAAATTAAATATAATAATAAATTGTTAATTGATTCAATGCTAGTCGAGCGGATAGGGTGACCAATTATGTATTTCCTGTCTCAAACGGAGACATTTGTTCTTAATGTATTTGGCACCTCAAGAAACGTTTTAAGCCTCAGAGGCAAACCAAATAATGGGTCCGGTAAGTATGAACTTCCACTTATTTGAATTGCATAATAATGAACTAAATGGAAAAGTGAAATAGAAAATTTTGAAAGCTTAATTTTATTTTTAAAACGTAAGCTTCTCATTTTGACTATAGGTATTTAAAACTGATGTTCTTCCACCTCGATGCAGTCCTGATTTTATGTTTCATCTTCTTCTGAGTTTTTGGCACTTCTTGATAAAATATATTTTTTAAATCACCTCACAAAATAAATCAGACGACGTAAGGTCTCGCGATCTGACAAGACAATTTACCGGACCTCTTTTACCGTCATGTTGAAACCACATATTCTATCGAACCGAAATGTCAAAGAGATGTTTAGATTTCAATTTTTTAAGTTACGATATTTGTCACTGTTTAAATTACTATCACTAAAATATGGACCGAGAAGTTGGTCTTCAATTACTCCACACCAAACGTTCATAGATCAAGGACGCTGTTGTTTAACTTTGCGCCACGAGTATGAGTTTTCCACACCTCAATAATGTATCTTATGTCAATTGTCGATTGATTCCGCCGTCGTTAGTGAAAAAAGACTCGTCTTAGAATAATATTTTAAAAAATAAATTTGGGTTCCCTTGTATTTGCTAAAGCGCCCATTGACAAAATCATTGAAAATCATTGCCATGAAGTTCATGATGCAGTGAATTAAATATGAAAGGGATGATATTTATACCGTTTTAATACATTCCAAAAATAGATTAGAAGCATTACGAAATCAAGCTTTAGTTGTCGAATACTAACATGGCGGCCATGAGCGGCTGTGGCTAACATTGCGATTTCATTATTAACTCCCGTAATTGTTTTTCGACGTTTACTTTCTTCGCTCGTAAATTTCTAACAGTGGTCAATTTGATGAAAACTCGGTAAACTAAAGCACGTGACCGTACACTGCCTTGAAAACGTTAAACATAATGAGTGAGCATCCTCGATGTTTCTGCCACCAGCCACCACCTCGATGTTTCAGCCTCCATTGTAAAATTAATAAGGGAATACAATGACACCCTGTCAACCACAAACAAACGTGCTTAAGTTTTTTTTTGGGTTTGATTAACAGTCTTGCTTAGTATATCCTAACCAATCCAAACAAAAATAAGCAGCACAACCAGATCAAGCCAAACGAACCTAACTAACAATACTTACGCAAACGAATGCAACCAATGCGACAAACCCAAATTCACGCATCGAACTTTAACAACACATATAATCTGATCGAATGTAAGTAACACAACATATTCAGCCAGAACGAACTTAAGCAGCACCACTTCATTATCCATGTGTATATCCTATCTGTACAGGGAAAAAAATGTTCGGTACCGGTAAAAAACAATGATCGGTACCAGTAACAAAAATTATTGGTATCGACACTTTTTTTACCGGTTTTGTTTTAAAATTATATTTCTAGCGGCTGAGCGCGCAATTTAAGGAATTCATGCGATTCAAGGAATTCGCGTAATTTAAGGAATTTATAGAATTCATGGAATTCAAATTTCTCTAACTTTTCTTCAACACCTCGTGGGATAGGGGGGCTGAAACACACCCCTGCAACTGGTTACAGAAATAGTGTTGGTCAAACCCCTACCCCTTTTCATATGTTCACAGAAATAATTTTCGTCGAACCCCGACCTCTTTTCAATGTCTCGCGGGGGGGGGGGTCACTCCTGTGGCTGGGCAAAAAAATAATTTTGGTGAAACCCCTATTCCTTTCCAACGTCTTGTGGGGGCGGGAAGGCACCCCTCTGACTGTTCACAGAAATAATTTCCGTTCAACCCCGACTCTTTTCCAACGTCTCGTGGGGGGCGGGAACCCTCTGACTGTTCACAGAAATAATTTTGGCGAACCCCGACCCCTTTCCAACAATGTCATTTTTCGCTAAACCATCGACATCTGGCGTCAATCAAATGTTTTTTGGAATAAAACTTACGTATTTTTCAATGGAGGATCTGAATCTGCAATAAAAATGTAGTATCCCATTCCAAAATTTCAAATTATTCCTCCCGCTCTTAGGGATTGGGGTATGGTGCCAGTATGTGTGCCAGTATGTGTGCCAGTGCACACGATGTCTCTTTGAAATCGCACTCGTATTTTTTATTTTCATATTACTTTTTTGTATGATGATGGCTTCTTTTGGTTGGAGAAATAGAACTATATTGCGACTTCTGTTTTAAAATAGGTGTCAAAAGAGTATCTATAAAAATACAGTTTTGATGGAAACAGATGAAAAAGTATTTTACATAAATTAAGCCGAAAAGTTTAAATGACATTTTAACAGTGCTTGATAATAGGTCGGTTACTTTTGCCGTGATTTTTGAAAACATCGTAACTGTAAAAAATCGAAAAAGAGTTTTTTATATCCTTGGAATAATAAAAAAATAAACCTGGTTATAATAATAATTTTTTTTAATTGTTAATAACCTTATACAATTATTACTGCATACATTTTATAAATCGCCGTTAACTGCAAAGATGGGCGATTTGTAATTTGAGAGAAAGCCGGAAACCTTTAACTGCAAGTGTAAAACAGTCCCAGTAGGTAAGAGGGTTAAAGAATGTACTTTAAGTTGAATTGAATATAATTTATCATTTTAATATGATATTGATTTATTTAATTTTTTGGATCAGGCTAGTGTACAATATTCTATAAAAAAGGCATACAAAATTAACACTTTAGGAAATATTCAATAAACGGCTTAAAATATCAAAAAATAATGATACTTTGCGGAAGACATGAAGGTCCAGTCCCAAAATTTAAACCATATGTCCTCAAAACTAAATTAATTTTTTTCAACATACATTTTCTCCTGCATTCACGAACTTGATTTCTGAAAAGTGGTTAAAATTTTTTGTTTCATTTGATCATTTCATTTGTTATCACTGTCGTAAGTCGACTGAGATTTTTGTCTAAAAAAGTATCAACTTTTTCAACAATAACTATTTTTCTTTGTAACTGCGAATTTTATTTTTCTACAATTTTTTTTGCTTTCCTGGAGAATCAGAATTTTGCCCCTTACCTCGTTAGGCATCCTTCAAATAACTTGTTAAATTAAATTTTTCATTGGTCCTTTCAAAGAAAGATATTTTGTGTCTAAAAAGTGAACAAAAGAAATAAGTTGTCTCTTAATTCCATTTTTTATTTTTTAAATTAAAATTATTATTTATTTCGTTTATAAAATTGAAAAAATACGGAAAAGTGGCTTGGAGATTTTTGTAATTTTCAAGATTTTTTATTTGAAATGCTCAAATCAGTTTTTAAAATATTTCTTAAATCCGTAAGGTGGAAGCTTTATAGAAAGAATGATTATTTACATTTTTATTTGATTTTTACATTCTAATCATTTTCGATTGAGAAAGTATTAGAATTGTCGGAAATTTGACATCACACTTTTTCAACGGTTCTCCACGTTTCGAGACCCCCTGAATCCGAAAATCAGGTTATCACGATGGCGTCTGTCTGTCTGTCTATCCGTCCGGCCGTCCGTCCGTAAACGCGATAACTTTCAAAAAAATGGACGAATCAAATCCATCTTTGGCACACTTTTTCTAGGTCCTAAAAGAAAGGACGAGTTCGTTAACCAGCCATTTTTGATAAAAATTTAAAAAGTGAGCGCATTTTGAAAATTTTTGAGACCAGTTTTTTCTGAATTTGAAAATTCTATGTAGGATATTTATAGTATTTAAAAAAAAAACAATTTATCCTAATGACTTTTTTCGATAAAAAGAAAAGCAGATTTTTGTTTATATTATTCTTGCGTTTTCGTTTAGACTAAATGATTATTAATGGGCCTAAGTAGCAGCAGCTGCTCGAATTTCAACTGAAAATTCAGAATGCAGATAATTGGAAATGTGCAATCGAAATTGTAGTGTTTCATATCGTGGAAGTACTCGAAAAGTACTTTCACCGTTGTGCGTAACGTGACGCGCGGATTTTATGGGCAATATAACCAATCTTCCAATACACCTGAATCGTATCAACACCCACAGTACTTTTATGAGAAATGACAGATTACAATTTTCCGTTAATATTCGTACATCGAAATAATTAGTGAGTATTTAGAATTGTACTATTCATTACACATGTAATATTAAAAGAATAAAATCCACTCAAATATCATTACAATTTTATTGTATGTGACTTAAAATTTATATGCTATATTAATTATTTATAAAATTATTTTCTTTGTTGCCTTAAAATTTTATAGCAAAGGGTGTATTTTCTTTTCAGTGAGATTACTATTTTACTGCAATTAGAAGATCAAACGACGGCCGAGTTTCAAAATTACGTGACTAATTGAAAGCACTAGATAGAAGGTACGAAATTCTTTTTCCTGGAAAATTGCACGTACATATTACGTCGTTGTCGGCAGGCAACGTTTTCGGAAAATTAGTTCTTAATTCGCGAAAGCACGGTCGCACAAGTCTGCTGAGAAGACCAATGCCACCACAACTTTTTGGACTTCTATGTTTTCCTGAAAAAAATTATTTTATTACATTCTCAAAAATGCATGGAGCTAGATCTTTTCTCATCTTCCTCTTTTTATAAGTCTGGCAAAATTAATTTTATGCTTGACCTAAATAGTCA
>NC_046659.1:57386929-57395214 GCF_010883055.1 Belonocnema kinseyi
TAAATAATGCATATTAGAGTAGTAGCAAGACATACTCGTACTTAAAATTAACCCTCAGAGGTAAAGTAACATTCCTGGATGTTACATAATTTTCGTACTTTTTCGAGTTCAACTTTATTATTTCTTCCTACTACGTTAAGGTAGAATATTTTTATTGCCCTACAGTGCACTTTACCTTTTGTACTCAGATATTGATTGTGAGGCCAGAGAAAATTTGGTTAAAGTTAACGATTTTGTAATGTCGATTTTTCTTACTTTTTTAGCCCACAAAATATTTATTTACGCAAAAAAAATCGTGTTTTTTTTCATCGAAAAATGTATGCGCTTATTATAGGCGCAGATTCATAGACAGCTTTTTTGCCTATGATAATATTTATTGCCTAATTATTTTATTTACCTATTTTAGAGTACAGTTTTTCTTTTTACTTGTTTCTACAAATAAAACATTTTTTAAAATTGTTTTAAAAAGTTACTCCGAATTTTTTTTAGAAAAATTAACTCCTTTAGAAAAACACTGAAAATTTAATTAAAAATTGAAGGGTGTGTAATGAAATGATGAATTAATCATGATTTTGATCCACAGGGAACCAGTCGGAATGTTAGTACGGTTGATAAGTAAGCGAGCAAAATATGATACGTCTATTTCAGATGATTTAAAAAAATTACACAAATGCTGTATTGTAAAAACAGCAGAGGTAAAAGAAAAATTAACAAAGGATCATCCAGAGAAAATCATATATCTGATTATACTGTTTATCAAATGATTTAATCTATTAATTCATGAGTTTATGTAGTTTTTATAACATATCTTACACTGTAGTATAAAATATATTGATTCTCACTTATATATTTTGAAGGCTACAACATTCTTAAAAACAATTTTAATGGCATGTAATCATTTTATGAACAAGGGGCCAAAAATCATATTAGTCCTCGAGTCCTAAAAATGGCAAAACCATGCATAACTCATTTTAAAAAACATACAGATTTATTAGGTTTTTTAGCTTAAAGCACAATGTTGGATGATAAATTGGATTAGATTAAATGTGCTTAAGGAAGATATTAATTTAATTTTGGTTGAATAAGAAATTCTGAAATCAAGTATGGGGGATAGTAATAATGGAAAAAATATAAAAATTCCAGTTTGATTTGACGTAATGAAACACCTGCATTGCTCTCATACTCTCGAGGCGAAATTACAGTCCCGTCGAAATCCATTTGATGAATTCTCATAAAGAAGTTCGATACTAAGGCAATCTTCGCTGGTCGTGCTTCAGCAGAATTCCCGTGCTATTACTTTTCTTTCTTGATGTCGAAATAAATCGAAAAGGAAAGCGCCGTGTTGAACTTTTTTTTCTAGATCAAATAAAAACGTAACTGAAACTTGCCTTGTGAACTTTAACGTTCCCTGATAATTCAAGTGTGAAAAATGTATATCCGCAAAGTTAAATTTATATATTTTTATCCGTTTTATTATAGAAATAAATTTTTCAAAGCAGGGTCCTAAATCATTCTTTTAAATATGAATCTTGCAAATTTATAGAAATTTGAACTAACAAAGTTGAAACCTCTTACGATCGAAAGAATAATTTTATCTGATTCTTAGAATACGGCTAAGGGGAAGAGGGAAAATGTGAGATATCAAATGAACAGATGAGAAAGCTGATAGGGAACCATTCATAAAACACGTGATACATTTTTCAGGAACTTCTGACTCGCAACCCCCCTGCATGATGCTTTTTCCATTGGTCTTAGCATAAAGAATGATACTTCGACAGACCCTCCCCCCTTCCTAAACGCATAACGTATTTTGTGAATGATCCCTAGATTACAGGTTAAAATTCAGAGATAAAATATAAAATATAAAAGATCGCAGTTCGGATATCATGTGTTGAAATTCAGAGGTCAAATCTTAAATGCGTAAGGCCATGAGACACAGGTCAAAGGGTAGTGGCCAAATACGAGATTAGTGGCCCAATACAAGCTTAACATTTAACCTATGAAAACCTTAAAATAATGTAAGAAATTCATTAATATCTTAGGAATATCCACAAAAATTAAAGTTTTTATTTCTTCCTTATTACATTATTTTATTTTACATTAGTTTTTCTCCACGGCAGAAGAATCCAATAGATGAATTTTCAGAAAGAGAATGGGCAATGAATTGAACAGAAAATGAAAAAAAGTAGAAAGAGAGGTTCTAAAAGTAGAGCGGTAGCCCGGAGGGCTTCTAAATTGGTTGAGAATCAATTAAGTGCAGTGTTGTAATCAGTGTATTGGCTCTGCATGGGGAGAGATATAAGTCTGCGTGTATAGACCAGAAGATTCACGCCCAATCAACGGGATAAGACTATTTACGAGCGAAGCCATGACTCCTCTCATTTCTCAAGGACCCTCATAGCAATCCACGACCTGGGGAACTTGTGGGTCTTTGTCTTTGTGTGTAATGTGGAACTCAAGTTTTGTTTTAATCCTTGACGTAAACTATATTTTATGCAATTTTCGCATTTTAAATATATTCTTACAGTGGGCACTCTAGAGTATTTTTTTAAATAGATAAACAAATAATATTGAATTAATATTATACATGTGTTAGATGCATTAAATCATCATTAAGATCAATTAATTTGATAATTTTTTTTTCCTCATTGCTTTTCATAAAATAAATTTTTCAGTTCCCTTACTTGTTTAAAAAAAGTAAGAATTTTTTGCGTAATAAAGTTTGAAATGTGATTTAATTCTGCGTCGATTGAGCCCAAAATTAATAGATTTTGTCAAATCTGAAACGGATTATCGATCATTTATATATGATATGTAAATTTCTTTATTTTATTCAATCATGAATAAACCTTGGAGTAAGCAATATTTCTTAATCTTTACTATTCATTAAAAAGGTGAAATTATGCAAGCGTAGAAATTTATAATAACACAATAAACTTTGCTACCAGCCATTTAGTTTAATGTAATCAATAAAAAATTAATATAATTAACAGTCTAAAAATATATGTACAAGAATAACATTTAAAAATCTGTAATATTTTCGAAATATGGCTAAGCAAATTCTCTATAGAACCATTTTAAGGTTTTATTAGAAGCAGATTTTTACGAGATATAACTATTTTTCTATGAAATGTAGCACACTATGTTAAGAAATACTTTGGATATAAGTTTTGGAAAGTAAACTCTTAAAAAATCAATTATTAGCCGTGGCTACGTGTACCGAATTTTTTGCACAAATAGTCGGATTTTTTCGTACGATTAGGGGACATTTGAAAAGGGGCTATTTATACCGGATTTTCAATACAAATTGGTGGATTTTTGTGTAGAAACACCCATATTTCAATGTTCGGATTAACAGTTATAAGAGCGACATTTTTTTCAGTGTTTCTCTAATAATAAATCGTTTTTCTTATATGAAAATTTTAATTGAAAATAAAATTTATAATGTGCCATATAATTAAAATGCTCAAGAGTGTTCGAAATAATTAATCATGATATTCAAGAAATGTATACAAAATTGTGAAATTATTAAGTTTTAGAATATTTATAATAATTTAAATAAAAAATTGCTGAGGTGTGCAAAATAAAATGAAACCCCGAACCCGACTGGTTGGAAATTCAATCCGAAACCCCACAAACTCGTAAACCAGACCCGACCATACAAAAAATTAATAGTAGATTGTACAACAAACGGGATACAGCATCGATTATCAATGAGAATGAAGTTTGCCGTGCTCGCTGCGGTCAAACGGCAATTCATGCAAGTTGGTAATCGACGCATCCCGCTCGTTGCACACGATGCTTTCCCGAATCACCGCAGGCCAGAACGACCGACTACGCTCATTCAGAAAAATCTAAGTTGCGTTGTGCAGTTGCAGGATGAAGGGGTAGATTGGTGATGCGCATGACATTACTTAGTTATCTACAGGATTAAATTCCACTTTACTTGGATGTGACGTCAATAATTGAGAAAAAAACAGCTTAGATTCTTCTAAAGGAGCATGTAAGTCGCAGGTTTCAGCACGTTTATTGGGGAAAAGTTCATTAAATGCATCATTGAGAGATGTTGCTTAAAATATTTAGTATCCTTTCCGAGAATTTCTGCTGCGGTTGTTTCGGGCTCAGCGTGGAGCACAACATTTTTTTTACATGAACGTCTTCAAGCTCATTTACCTAGAACACTTTTTGCTTTCGTATGACTATTTTTACATTCTCATCATTTATGATTGAGAAAATATTAGAATTGTCGGAAATTTGGCATCACACTTTATCAACGGATTTCCACGTTTCGAGACCCCGTGAATCCGAAAATCAGGTTTTCATGATGGCGTCTGTCTGCCTGTCTGCTTGTCCGTCCGTCCGTAAACATGATAACTCTCGAAAAAATGAACGAATCAAATCCATCTTTAGCACACTATTTCAAGGTCGTAAAAGAAAGGACGAGTTCGTTAACCAGCCATTTTTGATAAAAATTTAAAAAGTGAACGCATTTTGGAAATTTTCGAGACCAGTTTTTTTTTAATTTGAAAATTCTATGTACGGATATTTGTAGTATTGAAATAAATAAACAATTTATCCTCATGACTTTTTTCGATAAAAAGAAAAATCTCAGAGTTATAGCGTTTTCAAAATTTTTTTGATCAACCGAAAATCAGAATTTGAAGCCGAAAAACGCACGATATGAAAGAAATTCAAGTGAAGAAAAACATTTCTTTTTAAAATCCCTACAAGATTATAATAAAAAAATTTTGGATTTTCTTCGAAAATCTAAAATTCAAATTTTGATTGCACGAAAAATAATGGAAAATAAAAAATTCCGTTTTGTGGACAAACTATGTAGGATACAAAAAAAGATGAATTAACAAAAATGGTTATCCCAAAAAAGATCTACAATTTCGTTAAGAATCACTTCTTGATAGTACGCGTATTTTTTGTTTTATTCGTAAAAAATAACGTTGAAAAAAGTAAAATAAAAAAAATGTGTAGAAAAACGACGAAAGTTACGAGAAAAAAAATCCAACAAAACCTGTTTACAAATGTCTGTTGGAAATCGAGCGCGCAGCGCGAGTGTCACGATGAGAATGTGTACCTCAAAGCCTACAGAGCTTTGAGAAACTTAATCTTTGACTACAATTAATTAAGTAGACAATTCAGAATATGAAGACACATATAAATACTGCCATCTAAAAGCGATCTTTTTGATAACGTTTTTTTCAAGCATTCCAAATGCAAAGAATAAATATCCCAGCGCGAAGCGCTAGGTGTAATTATGTTCGAGCGCGAAGCGCGAGGTTACCTATTATCGAGTGCGAAGCACGAGATCCAACCGTCGCGCGCCCTAGGCGCGCTCAAACTTGCGAGCTGAGTTGTCAAGCTTCAAAGGCAGAAGCCTATCGTTTTCTCGCCGATAGTAGACAAAACGCAAGGTTGCCGTTTCTTGAGGTACGGAAAGATAATTGATGTATTTTGGTAATCACTACCGACAGGACCTGCCACTTCTAGATAGGTTGGCACCAAACAGTTGACATCTGCTGATCATTAAAACTTTATAACCAACAAAACTTTCATTTTTGCAATAACTGATTTTTAAATTAAAGATGCGGAACCTGCCGGTCTCAACAACTGCAGATATATAAAATTTCCCACAAAAAGATTAAAACGGTCATTTTCTACAAGTATCTATTGAATTGTTGGAGATATGATAAAATGGACAACATTTTTATATTCGCCATCCATAGGACATAATTATTGCAGATTAATAAACTCATTAGAACATAACAAATAAATAACATAAAGACAAGTCATATTTAAATTACTTATCGTCATGGTATTTAATACATTCTCATCAGAGAAGGTATTAGATTTGTGTAAAATTTGATCCCCCCAGTTTTTGCCCAATGTCCACGTTTTGAGACCCCCTGAATCTGAAAAAAAGGTTTTTACAAATCTGTCTGTCTGTATGTCTGTCTGCTTGTATGTCTGTCTGTGAACATGATAACTTTTGAAAAAATTAATCTATTAGATTGGCCTTTCGTACACTCGTTTAGTGTCATGCTATTTGGCGAAATTTTATCCAACGATGGAAGAAAAGCTGTCGTCTGCTACGCTACGGCGTCCTTAGCAGCAATAGGCAAACAGCAATGTACGAGTGAAGTCGAGCTATAAATTGGGACAACAGATTTAAAAAGACACAAAAAAATAAAAGTTAAAATTTGTTGCAGGTAAGACTGGCAATGGTTAAAAATAAAAAATATTTCGGAAAAAGTTTCACCGAGGTTAGGAGAATAATTCTGATATCGTCTACTGTGTGACGCTGAGGTGAGAAAATTTCGGTAAAACATATAGAATCAGTTCAAGACAACACGAAAAAAATGTATGCTTACTGATATATTATCTCCGAAATGAATTAGACTATTGTAGAGGAATTAAAACTTACTTATTACCATTTAGTAAAAAGCGCAAAAAGCAATTGACAGATGGAAATCCCCATTTCTCTAAAATTAAATGAAGTTAAACGACGTACTTTTAAGCAACAATTTTTATTATTTCTCAAATTTCTCAATTACAATTGGTTCACAACAGTTTTCCTCATACTCATGAATTTTTTCAAATTTTTTCCATTGGCCCTGGCATAAGAAATAATGCTCTAAAAAACTATTTTTTGATTGCACCAGCATTTTTTTTTGTTGAGTTGTTAAGCTTTAAAGGCCTATCGTTTGTATGTATGTATGTATGTATGGATTTTAGTATCCTAAACTTAAGGTTAAGTTAGTTAGCCTAATTACTTTTTTCATCAAACTAAAATTCAAATTTTGATTGCATAAAAAATAATCGAAAATCAAAGTTTGCGTTTTGCGTTCAAAATAAGCAAGATAGGAAAAAAAATTATGAGACAAACATCGTGTAGCCAAAAAATATTTATAAAATTTGTTATTAATCAGTTTCTTATAGAAAACGTAGTTTATGTTTTATTTATAAAAAACATTGAAAATAGAAAAATTAAATTATTCGACGCTCAACACAAGCTAAGAAAAAGAAATAGATAACATTTTTTCAGCGAAAGTAGAGCAAAAGTTGTTCAACCCAAAAAAGTCTAAAAATTGTTTTGGAATAATTTTTTGATAAAATGTGTGGTTTTCGTTTTAATCGTAAAAAATAACATTAAAATAAATTCGTTCCAAAACGTATCGTAATAAAATTTCCTTCACCCATTTTTTTCATATGACAGGCCTGTTTTTTAACTTTTAGCATACACAAATTTACCAGTTTTTTCCTGAGTATCCAAAAAGGCTTTATTCTCCTTTATATTTTTAAATTCTAAACATGAAAATTAAACAGATTATAATTTAAAGTATTAAAAGCAGACTTTATGAATTGAGGAATCTAATGCGTAACCATTCTTGAAAAATTGAAACCCATGGAATTTGAATAGTTTTAAGAGAATATCTTCAAAAATAAATATAATAATTTGAAAAATTATATGGGAAAATATGTAAGAGGATTCAAATGAATTTGTTCAAATACCTCCGAATTTAGGGTGAGTTTTAAAGACTTCAACATAAATGAAACAAAAATTTAAAAAAGAAATGGTCTGATGAAAAGAATGGAATGAATTTGGAAGAATTTAAAAGAATTTAGGACAAATTAATAATAATTCAGGGTGAATGCAAAAGGAATTGCAAGAAATATTTTCAAATTTCTTCAAATCTTTGAAGCCCTACGCCGTATGTGTGAAGTTTAAATCATACAAATAACAATCGAAATGAGCAAATTCAGTTTATGGAAAAACGACAAAAGTTGCAATAAAATGTTTGATAAAAAAATTTTGTCTAAAGAATGCGCATTTTTTTACCAAGACAATGAAACTACGTCAGTTTTATTATTAACGTATCCTATGAATTGTAATATTATACATTTATTGTAATGATATAGCATGTCAGGGGTAAACTCGAGTGCAAAGCACAAGATACGTGATGAGAATGTGTTTGTAAAAGCCGAAGGAGCTTTAACAAAAGAGAATTCACAATCACTAACTTACTGTTGCTGATGCTTTAAACCTTAGCTTTAAAAACTCTGTGCAAAAAGACCAAGCGCGTAGCGCGAGGTAAATGTATTATCGAGCGCGAAGCGCCAGGAACAAAATTCGTGCTCCTTAAGCGCGCTCAAACTTGCGAGCGTTATGTCATACGAGGGTGGATTGATAAGTTTCCGGCCTGACCAAGAGATGGCGCCACTAGGCCTACCTTGAGGTGGCGTTCTATAGTACCATCCTTAGATAGTTTGTA
>NC_046659.1:57395314-57407081 GCF_010883055.1 Belonocnema kinseyi
GCCTTGGAGGAGATTATGTTGAGAAATAAAAAAAAAAATTCTTAAAAACGTTGTTTTTCTTGGTCAGGCCGGAAACTTATCAATCCACCCTCGTATATTCATGGCTATGCAGATTAAATCATCAGCCGAGTTACAGAGTCATTTTTTGCATGCACGTAGCTACTCAGTAGTCACCTTCTATGATTATATTTGCGTGGTTTTCTTATGTCATTCTTAAAGCTTATCTTCTACTACAAAAAAATCAGAATTTCTATCGAATTATTATATACTTTTATACTTTTTCTTTTATACTTTGTTTACGGATGTGCAGTAATATTATGTATACTTTGGCTGCGTAGTAGTATTGAGCCACAAGGTAGCTTGTACAGGATTCTCCCCGGAGTTTACTCGCAGGAATCAAACACGAATTTCTCGGGACTTCTGCAGGAATTTCTCGGAGTCGAGCAGAAAACTCTCGGGAATCGAATGCCAAACCTTTCAAATATAAAATTCGTGAAGCCGGGTTATAAGGCAGATATTTCGAGGATAAGTTTTGTTTTACGAGTTCTCTGGAATTCTTGCAGTCATTTATTCGAGGACATGACACCCAATCCATTTACCAGGTGTATGAAATACATTTTTTCTGTGCAAGTTTGATTTTACGACTAGCTCAGATTTCCTGTAATCGGTTCCTCAAAAACATTACATTAGATACGAACACCAGGTATATAAAATACATAATCCTCGGGAAAGTTTGGTTTTATGTGTACTTAGGGTTTATGTAGTCAGTTCCTCCTAGAAACGACACACAATCATTAAATTAGATATATAAAATACATCTTCTAAAGAGGAGTTTGCTTTTAAAAGCACTCTAGGGGAAGTTTGGTTTTTCAAGCACTTTGGGGTTCTTGCAGTCATTTTCTCGAGGAAACTGGATGAAATTCGTGCATAGTTCTATAAAATATATGCTCTCAGGGACATTTTTGTTTAATAAATACTATAGGGTTCCTGCAATCATTTGTTCGAGTAGTTAGGGTTACTGTAGTAGGTTTCTATAAGAAACGATACTGCGTCGATATCGACTTCAGGTGTATCATAAACCGAAAAATTGAACACTGAAGCATTCGTTAAACCTATCTTCTCCGAAAAGGATGTATTATATACACCTTGTGGAAAGGTTAAATATTTTGTTCTTAAAAAATCGACTACAGGAACCCTAAAGTACGCGTTAGGCCAAACTTTCCAGAAGAAGACGTACTTTCAACTGCAAGAATGACTGCAGGAGCGCTAATGCATTCGCAAAACCAATACATTCCAGGGACAGATGTAGTTTATTCACCTAGTGGAAGGGTTGGATGTCATGTCCTAGAGTAACCGACTTTCAGGAACCCTAGAGTACACGCACCACCAAACTTCCTTGGGAAGATGTATTAAGTACACCTAGTGAAAGGATTACATGTCATGTCCTCGAGTAAATTACCGTAGAAATCATAAAGTTCTCGTGAAATAAAACTTATCCGGAGATGTATTATATACAGCTCGGTTTAAGGGTCGAATGTTGTGTCCTCGAGGAAGTGATTACAGGAACCCTAAAGCACTCGTAAGACAAAACTTCATCAGAAAGGTATTTTATATACCTGGTGTACTGACATCTGATCGTCAGTCCCTCGAAGACACGATATCTATCCTGTGCCCCAAGTGCAAACATTAAATATGCTCAAAGGAAGTTTGGAAAGATGTGTTTTATATGTAATATGTGTTTTATTTATGCACTTAGTGCACGCTAGATTCCCTAGAGTAAGCTCCCGAGAGATTCCCGGTCAATTTTCTCAGGACATAGTGCTTTACCCTATTAAAAAAATCCGACGTAGGATACGAAATCGGTCACGGCGCCGAAAACTACGCAGGAAACGAGGTCGAAAACGACACCCTAAATGAGGTCGGAAACGACACTGGAAACGATGCTGGAAGCAAGATCGGAATATGGGACCGCATAGGACGTCGTTTCCGGCACCGTTTACGATTTCGGTTCCAGTGTGAATTTAGAAAACAAAAATTTATCAGTAACTATGATAGCAAATAATATTATTATTTAATTTATAATTTTTATAATTTATCACAATTAAAATGATAAAAGTAAGTTGCAGCGAATGTTAAGTACAAATTATTATAGATAAAAGGAATATGGTTTTAAAGGATTTATTTCATCATATAAACAATGATGACATAATCATAATATTATTAGTAGCTTAAATTTTTTAAATGCAAAACATTTTTCTATAGTTGTTTCTCCTTTTTTTAGCTCCTTTTGAGTTAGCCCAAGATTATCAAAACTGCTAGTTGTTTAGAAAAAATTTCAGAAACGAATAAAACTAAAAGTTAGGTTGCGTTTTATAAACTGTAATCCTTTAAGAGTTAACTCATCCAAATCAATTTATATATTTGCTCTGTGACACCGTAGTCTCAAGTTCGTTCGAAACTCCCCTATAATTTCCACGCGCTGGGATTGGATTTTACTTTTCTCATTTGAAACTTGTTAAAACTGAAAATTTTATATTTTTAGTAATTTTTTTCAGTTATTAATAAAAAATTTACCAAAAGTTTTAGGATAGAAGTAAAAGGCCCTTAAAAAATACTCTGTTTATGTAATAAACATTTTCCCGTTAAAACCATTTTTTGTGAAAATAAGGAATATCTTGGTAAAAAGTTTAGAATTTCTTTAAATAGGACTTGCTACTAGAAATAATTTATGTCACACCCATAAACTTTTCCAACATCTCATAAGAAGAAAGGCGACCTTGTGCCTGATCACAGAAATAATTTAAGGTCACATCCCCTACCCCTTTTCTAATGCCTCATGAGAGGCGGCAAGGCATCCCTGTGATTGGTCACAGAGATAATGTAAAATCAAACCCTTTCCACTTTTCCAACGCCTTATGGGGGGCGGGAAGGCACCCCTTTGACTAGCAAAAGTAATTATATAAGTTATACACATACTTCTTTTCAATGCTTTGTGTGTGTGTGTGGGGGGGGGCGAAACCACTGTGGCTAGTCACAAAAATATATCAAGTCAGGCTCTTCCCTCTTTTCCAGCCGGTGTGAAGGGATTAAATCGATACATCAAGATACAAAAATATTGGAAATATCTTTACGATAAAACTTACGACGTGAAAGGGTGTTAAAAAAATGTAGAGATTGACTAAAATCTACTAAATGGTCAATTTCAATAACGGCGGTCAGTATCTTAACCCGTAGAGTTCACATAAGTGGGAATTCACAACCGTAATATAAAAGCGACTTTCTATATAAAGGTGACTCTTTCTTTATAATTTATGAAAGTGAATGAGCCTATCAACATTTTGAAGCTGAAATATTGTACTTTAAAAAAAACCATTATTAGAGCAAAATAAAAACGAAAATGTTAAGTTAACAATGAAATGACTATAGAAAAATGTTTTGCGTTAGAAAAATTTAAGTTACTAATAATATTATTATTATTATATCATAATTATTTGTATTACCATTCCCTAAAACTAACTTTTTCTATTATAATTGTGATAAATTATACAGATTATAAATTAAATAAAATAATAATAATTTAATAATCTGTAATAGGTATAAGTACATATTAAATAAAAAATTCACACCGGAACCGAAGTTGTAAACGACGTCGGAAACGACGTATTTGGTCCAAAATTCCGATCTTGTTTCCGGCGTCGTTTCCAGTGTCGTTTCCGACTTCGTTTATGGTCTCGTCTCCGACTTCGTTTAGGTTGTCGTTTCCGAGCTAGTTTCCTGCGTAGTTTTCTGCTTCTTCGCCGATTTAGTATGGTACGTCGGTTTTTTAATATGGCAGTCTACATTTATCTCTTACTTAAAAAATTGAAACTAATAAATTTATTTTACGAAACTTGATTGACCTTTTTTCTGCAAAAGAAGCTTAAGTTGATTTAGGCTTGTTTTTGCGGAAGTCGGCTTTTCGGATAAAAGGTTCATTTAAACTAATACTCCTGTATATATTTTTGCTTAAGATAAAAACTATTTTTAACTAAAATATTTCCGCTTTGCTATGAGAATGGCATTTACTAAAACAAATTGTCCTAAATTAAACAGTGATAAACCATGTATACAAGTCTTAACTATTTTTTTAATCTATTAAGGTCCTTGAGTAGACAGATAACTGATTCAATCGAGTATTTTTTTGAATAAATTATTTTTAACAATTAAATAAAATGTAACATGTCATTTTTGCATTTTCCAAATATATCTTCAATATTTTTTACCAACCTAACAGTACAATTACATCTGATTTTATTGGGTACTTCAAGAAGTCCTAAGGCCCCCAAAAGATAATTTATTTATTTGTTACTTTTGTATGCCAGCTGTGCGCGAAGGGTTTACTTTTGAAATAAATAATAATAATATCTAGTCAAAGTTATTTGTAGAAAAAAACTATTCTTTCTTTGTTTACGCAATTTTTTATAATGAACTATGCGCATTATTAAACTTTTTTGACCTATTATATTGGAAGATGATATTCAGCAAGAAACATTGTAAACCCTACACATTTACTAATAACACTTTAGAATGATACATTTATATTTTTGTTGGCGTTTTCTCCATTTGCAATTTTCCGATACTGCGCAGCCATGAGGGCGTGCAAAATAATGTGGCGCAGCGCTATGGGTCATGGAAAACTACTGCGTAGCCCTATGTCTAATAATAGAACTGAACTGAGCAATCTTGTGAATTTTTTGCGTAGTTGTAACCGATTAGAAACTGTATTGAGCAACCGTTTTCGCTTCCTTTGTCCCTACCGCTAACCTTTAGTGCTTCCATTCCTTTACCCATATTCCTGCCTGTGACTAAATATTGTGAAAATCATTCCTGTTTTTTCTAACCGAAATGAGTATGACTTTCAGTTTCTGGTTAGGATTTCGGGCTATGTGTTTGAGTTTTCGGGTCGGTTTGTGGACTCAAAAGTGTGTAGATCCATTACCTTGATAAAATGCTGCAATGCTTTCTCTAGCATAAAAAACACTCTTATTCCATTTCAATGGCAGTTACTCAGATGACAACAACTAGTGCATTTATCTTCATCCTCTCTTTCATGTGTTTGTTGAACACGACAGAAGTGAAGAAAGGGTTGGTGATTTAGCTCTATTGACTCCGAAGTCGATACGTATTTATTCGAAATGTCATTGTGCAAATAGAAAGTAAAGGAAAAGTAAAAGAAAGCTCCGCTGGGTTGTAGTACGGGCGTTTTGTTAACATAACAATATCTTGATAACGATTGATAAAAGGAGTATGTAGAGAGTAGAGCCAGACCTGGTGACACGGGTCTATGAATGTATGAAGTCTGTTAGATTTTGAACAGTGCTGACGCGGGAAGTGATGGCAGTTTTAGCTGATGCCGACCGGAAGTATGGTATGGGTCAGCATCCAAGGGTAGGAACTAAGAGATATAGGCAAGCTTTATAAGTTAGGGGATTTCATTCCGGGTCCACAAAAGCAAAGTATTTAATATCGCGTTTTCATGATTATTTAAAAAAAGTTAATTATCTTTAGTAACGGGGGTTAAAACTTACTCTGATAATTGATAAATGGGTAAAAAAGTCCCTTCAAAATTCAAACGACGTCATTAAAAAGTTTTTTAAATGTTCAATGTTGAACTTAATCATGTTTTAAAAACCTTTGAATGATTTAAAGAGGCCTTTTGGACTTAGACAATTATTTTATTGAAATATTTCGTTAAGATAGAGAATGATCTATTATTAAAAAATATGTTAGCCGCTTGAATTTTGGATAAACATTTCTGGTTAATTCCGTGTTTATTTCTCGCATTTGTGAAATTTTTTGGAATTAAGGAATTCACCATTTCCAGTACTAACATGAATACGCAATTTAAATACATCAAACTCACGCTTTATATCACCCCGTTCTCTGCCTCCTAGAACTGGTGGCTCTTCTCAGTGGAGCACGGTGAGAGCGGTTGCGACAGTCGCTTACGAAGGGCCGCCGTGCGCGACTACGCAGTCAAGTATATTGCGCAATAGCATGCATTCCAATTGGAAACAGTTCAGGTGGTCCTGGCTGTTTTGGTTTCGATACCCCCGAATTCAGTCTAAGGCTATTTGAAGGCGACCCCCGACACTGGACTAAAAGCGACAATTTTGTGTAATTTTAACATGAGAATTAGTGTGTGAAATTGATCAATATTATGCAGCTAAGCCAATGACGATTTTTTGGAGATTTTAAGAACCTTTCAGGAATCTGCTCGTTTATAGTGAAAATTCGATTATACGAACCTCTATAAAACGAATTTTCGATAATTTGAAGTTTTTTAAGCTCAGGATTAAAACTCGACGTTTCCTTACCGCCGAATTTATCTGCAGAATTGTGAATACAATGGATCAAAGAATTATCAATAACCTTAAAGTTAATCACCAAAAGAAAATCATAAGAAGATGTCTAAAGGCTTCGGATGAGAGAAGGGTGGTACCAGATTTCAATATTTTGGATGTCATTTGCGATGAAAAAAAACTTGTAGTGATTTTATATAGGAAGAAGACGAACATTATGTAGATAATATTTTTCAAAAGTGGATTGATCGAAAAGGGAGATTGGGATTCGAAGGTGCAAACTTTGAAGATAAAGAAATAAGAACATTTTAAATATGATCAGGAGAATGATGCCAAAGATCAGGATGTAACACACTGATCGTAATTAAGAGCTGCTTAATTTAGTTTAACCATTTATCGTAGGTTTGTTTTTGAATAAAGTCATGTACCAGATACTATCATCGCTGCTTCATTCTACATGGAAAACTTCCGTGAGGGAAAAAGTTGCAACAAAGAGAAGAAAATCACTGTCTTTCTTCATTAATCTGCTATTTTTAGCAAAAAACAATATTTTTGAACATTTATATAATTTATAAGTTGTAAAAAAATTTTCCTAGTTCCGTTTGGATTCGAATCCAGGACTTTTAGATTACCGGTCTGATGCTCTCACTCATTAAGCTACGGAGAAGCTAGGTTCATTGATATTAATAAATTGTAAAGTAGTAAGAAATACAAAAATTATTATTAATTTTAATTTTGATTGTAGGGGTTAGGAAAAAAATTAATCACGTCTCTCAAATCATGAGAATCACCAGCATCGAAATCTGGAAATATTAAAATCCCAATCTCTTCATTTTATTTCAAAGCAGATAGAGATATAAATAGAAACGCTGAAGTATTTCCAATCACGTATCTCTGTAGCTTAGTGTGTGAAATTATTAGAACGGCAATCTAAAAGAGCTGGGTGAGATACCATCTGAAATCAAAAATCAATATTAGAAAATTTTTATTTTTTACCATTAGGCAACAAACACTTAACATGAATTTATCGATTTTTTATGCTATAAATAGAGAAAATCTTATGTAATGATATACGCTTTACATATCTTACATATTATTGCATTATCGATTATTTATCACTATGGATTGATATACCATATTTCGTGCGCGCTGAAATCCGCCGCATATTACGTTATAACGGTAGTACTAACAATAGTTGACGAATTTCACAAAAAGTTGTTTACAAAGGTATCTACTCGTTTCATTATCTATCTGAAATTTTCCAAAATAAAGCTATTGCAATTTCTGATATAAGGAGGGGGGGGGGGGAGTCGAGTCACGGGACATTTGTGAGAAGCCACATTCTTGACGCATCTCATTTATCAAAAATTTAAAGTCCACATTGAACTGGCAAAGAAGTGGCAATTTACATTTGTGGCACCTCACTCTGCGGAATCTCTTATTTGGAAAATAATTTAATGTCATCAAAGTTACAATCTACAATGTTCCACAATTCCGGTCACTGTAACCATAGCATCTCTCGTTTGGGAGGATAAGCTTCTATTAAATGGTAAAAATACGAAAAACCATATATAATTGATCACGTGATAACCTTTAATTGTCGAAAGGTGCCATTAACTTTTGTTATAATTAAAAAAAGCAGGCAAATCGTTTTTTACCAAAAAAAAAAATGTTATCACTCTAAAATACATAATTATCTCAAATCTGTAGGTTAAATTTATTTTTCTATTGGTATAAGGTACACAAATTAAAATTCTGGTTGATTTGAGGTACTTGTATTGTGGAAAAGCAAATCTCCAGAAAAATGTATTTAATTATACTTTAAAAATTTGCAAATTAAATTTTATAATGCTACTTAAAACATATAAGAATTATTTATTTAAAAACTTTAATTTTTGAATGGACTTTTGTATCGCACTTTATAAAAAAGATAACGGGATATAATTGAATGAAACTTCATTTCCTCGATAAAAAAAATTCTATAGAACTTTGCCTCATGTAATTTAAAAAAATGAATGTATGAATGCGTACAATCTTCAATTTGTTAGAATAATTTAACTTACATATGATTATATTTGGTACAAATTTATTTATTTTCAGAAATTAGGAGCAGCAAAGTTGTGGAGAATCTTTTTCTGGAGAGAATAAGGTTTTATTCGATAAAATCACAATTTCGGTTCAAAAAATATGATATGAAAAGAGATTTAAAGTCTCTGACTATGTGCATACTATTAGTATATTTGATTCTTCTTTGAAAAAAGTAGGTACTAATAATATCAACACTGATCCCAGTGAAGTCAAAATCTTTGTTCATACCATGCTTTTTTAAAATGTGAATCATGCTTTAAATGTATGCAATGAAAAAAGTTTCTTTTTCTTTCTTTAACAATATCAATAATAATATTGCAATTCCTTAAATTATAATTGAATAAATTTTTCCCACGACCATTTTCAAGACACGATACTACCTTAATAAGATTTGCTTTTAGATTTGTGTGAATTTCAAAAATTGGTTTTCCTACGTTCGGCATAGAATGGGCCAGTTAGGTTACTATTTCTGCTGGTCTGCTCCACGGTAGAATGTTACATCCACCACATTGGTGTGTCGTACCTTACCACAGAAGCTGAGAGCCACATGAACTAGGATAAGGGATGGTTGCGGTGAGAGGGATGGGTTGGGTTGGACGTGATCTTTCATAGCTGCTTGATTGGCCTCGCTGGAAAGAGAATATATTGTCGGACGTTCCCTTAGCGTTATCTTTGGGCGTGATGACAAAATATTTAAAGCCTCTCTAAGCTGGCAACAATAAAAGGAGACACGTTGATGAAATCAAGATCGCAGGAAAGTTGCGAATGCACCCACCAACCCTGCCTATGTCCACACGTCGATGAAGAAGAAAGACAAAAGAAACGGAAATGTCGAAAGGGGTGAAAAAAGTGAACTGACTCAGAATACATATGCTTATATACTGGGTACCTGCATCGTTATTCATCAAGGCAGGGTGGAAGAGAAATGCAAGAAATAGTAACAGGAAGAATTTTCTGGAAGTAAAGATTTCTTTATTTAGTTTCCCGAATACATGTGTCTCTTTTTACTAATATGAGCATGTATGCCAACTATTACTGCCGTCCAAACTAAAAAGATACATAAGTGACATTTTTATGAAAAATGAGTTTTTGGTATCGTTGGATTCTTAAGAGAAAGCTGCATCTAACTGTGTTAATAAAATCGATTTATTATTAATATTTATTGCAAAAGACGATTGTTTATAGACGAGAAAAGTCGAAAAATTGAAAAATATATCAGAAAAATACACACAAAGCACTTTGCGTGCCCTAAAACTTGTACAAGGATGGCAATACGTCATCAGCATACACATGAAAAAGAACCTAAAGAACTTTGTGTCTTTTTTGCGTTGCAAAGGTAACCGAGTGATAGGCGAATTGACAAACGAAAAGAATCGCTTGCTTGTTATACGTATGCTTTCATGTTGTATTTTGAGTCTGTGCTCGAGCTCTGCGACTTAATTATCCTAAATTTTATTCGATATTAAAGTTCTTTGGGCAAGAAGCTTATCTCGATTTTCTCAGTTCGAGTCAGATTGGACTTACGTATCTTTTTAGTTTGTACATCAGATTACTGATACGAGTTTAAAGTATTTATGTCCTAATGGTTGCGTGCATTGAGACAGGTTTGCATCAAAAAGTACTGTATAGTTTGCAGTGATAATAAAATGCATTAATTACTAAAACAATTTTTAGCATTTGGAGATAACATACCAAACTTACTAAAAAAATTATTTACCAAAAGAATGCTGTAAAGGACTCTTTTGAAAACCACGAGAAAAACACAGAAATCACTAAGTGTAATCTTTAACCGGATTTAAGCATAAAGGTTACCTGAACCAAAAGTTACTCCAGGCGGGAAATATTTATTCTAACATCTCAGGTATTCTTCTGAGTTTAAGCACGTTGTGAGGGTAATTGACAATGCATACATCTAAGGCCTGGGTAAGTCAACATCGTCTGCTTGTAACCAGGAACACGTCACATGTTTACATCTAAAATAGCCTCATTAAAGATAAAGCAACCGAATCATATTTTTCGCGGTTTGATTAAAAACTTATAATAGATTGCACGGGCCACTGAATTCACCACCAACTTTGCAAATACAGTTGTTTTGCGGACGGCGACAATACTTGACGTAACATACTTGATAACGTAGTATTGAGGTGTTAGTTTAAAGGATTATTTTCAAAATTCCAGGTATGTACGTGGCATTTTGTAATAAATGTAAAGGAGTACACCGCTTTCCAAGTAGCAAACAACTAAGGAAACCGTAAATAATACGCCGTATCTGCGTACATTGACACTTCCTCTCGACTCACGCTCATATTTACTGTTTACCAGTGTGAACAAGTATTAGCATACAAAATTGGCTTTCAGAGATTTTTTAAATGATATATTCGACATCCGAATTTTGTATCCTTCATATATTCAACGTTATTTTCTAAAGAATTACTTCAGTGTTTGAATCGACATAGGAATGAACCCTAATCTGATTTCTTATACGGAATAACCGTAACTCAGTTAGCAAAAAAATTAGGGATGTCCTAGAGACGTGTTTAGCACATCCCTAAGACGTCTTTTATAAAATGTCTTTTAGTCATCCTAGGGATGTTCTTAAAACGTCTAATGTCAGTACGAAAGATGTCCCGAGAACGTCCATGTCTTTAAGACGTCCTTAGGTCATCTTTAGGACATTGGACGTCTTAAAGACGTTAATTGGCCTGACATAGGATGTCCTAGGAACGTCCAAGGGACGTTCTTGAGATTTTAATAGTTTTGTGCCACCTGGGAAGTTGTCTCCTAATGTGTTCTTACCTGAACTTGATCCTATATTCCATGTAGTACACGATTTGAACATATCTCACCAAGTATAAACTTTTGTTTACTGTTTAAAAATATTTCCCTGGAGTCCAAAGAAATATATTTGACGAATAAATCAAGTTCACACTTCATTAAATATGTTTAAATACAGTTTGTCCAATATATACCGCTGTAAAAAACTTACCGCCTTGCTCCTATGTACCTATTCATTACTACATATAAAATATGCGTGAAATAGGGTAAGGAATCAAAATTGTCAGAAAAAAGCGTTTTGTAACATGTGAACGGTCCCTGAAATATTAATTGATGAGGTTTGAAGATTGATATGTAAAAAGCACAACATATTAACAGAGGTATACGGCTATAATTTGGAGCGTGCTGGAACGTTAGTCAAATATAACTGAAGACACAACAAGCTAATATGCCTTCCAAGATTAATTGTGGGTCCGGATGCAATAAGGGCACATAAATTTTTTTCGTGCGAAAACGAAGTCCCCTGGAGGCTTTAGAAAAAATTTTCGAATTTTAATTTTCAA
>NC_046659.1:57407181-57416251 GCF_010883055.1 Belonocnema kinseyi
AAATTAAAATTCGAAAATTTTTTCTAAAGCCTCCAGGGGACTTCGTTTTCGCACGAAAAAATTTTATGTGCCCTTATTGCATCCGGACCCACAATTTAACAGTCGTTTTAGTCGTATCGCATGTGAATACCCCTTCGAAGTTCCACATCGTTAGTCTATCTTACAAATATGTGTGACAATTAATATCCAGGAGAAAAACCATACATATTGTATGAAGGTATTTCTTGGTACATTTAAATTATCGTGTGCAATAAACAATATTTATATCATTATACTCTTCAAGATATATTCTATGAATGAACATAATTTGTTCACTAGAAAAGCATGATGATCATTACTGATGCCATATAAGTCCGGACACTTGAGTCTGGGAAACCCTGTATAATAATAGTTATTGACTACTACTGCTTATCGAGTACTGGTCTTCTACCGATTCAAAGTGAGGCTTTCCCGTGAAGAAATGTTGAGGGGACGCTGGTCGAGCCCCGATTTAGAAAAATGTGGCTCGGATAGGGTAATCTGTCTAGCGTGAGACCATAAATGACACGCCCTACTCGGCAGGGCCCAGATCTCGGCATCAAAAATGGGAGCCGGATCCGGCCCAGATATGCCATCCCCCACACACACCCACACAAACAAAAAGTCGTGCAAACAAATTTCTTGTGGGCCTGTGTAATTAATTTAGTAATTTGATGAATACAAATTTCCCACTGATTTGTACTTTTAAGGTTGCTAATAAAATGCCAGATTTACAGAGAAAATCATTCTAGAAAAAATTTAGTAAATCTCAGAGCAATGTAAAATATTCAAAATAATTCTTAAATATTTCAAAACATTTCAGAATATTTCAGAAATGTAAGCATCTTAGTAAAATATATAGAACTCTGAAGCCGCGATGGTAAAAATTATCAGTCACGACTTAGGCAGAGATTTAGAATTTCTAAGATACAAGTAAGGTCTTCTAAAAATGGCGAAAATGCGGCAAGTCTCCCCAGCGGCATCTCTCCCCCAAGAAAATTTTGTAAGGACTTTTAAAAATGGCAAAAGTGCGGCAAGTCTCCCCAGCCGCATCTCTCCTACAACACATTTTATAAGTAGTTTCAAAGATGGCAAATGTGCGGCAACTCTTCCCAGCAGCATCTCTCCTCCAAGAAAATTTTCTGATCAGTTCTAAGGATGATAAAACTGCAGCTAGTCTCCCCAGCGACATCTCTATCCCTATACAAATTTCAAACTACTTCTAAACATGGAAAAACTGTGGAAAGTCAGATAAAAAATCTACTGGGGAGAATTGCCGCATTGTTGCCATCTTCAAAACTACAAAGAAAATTTGTTGGGGGGGGAGGGGGTTTGCCGCTAGGGAGACTTGCTGAACTTTTGCCATTTTTAGAAGTCGTTATAAAATTTTCTTGGGGGAGAGATGCCGCTGGGGAGACTTCCTGCATTTTTACCATGTTTGGAAGTACTTGACAAATTTTTTTTTGAAAAAAAGTTGCAGCTGGGGAGACTTGCCGCACTTTTGCCATTGTTAGAAGTCCTTACAACAATTTTCTTGGGGAAGAGATGCTCTGGAGAGACTTGCCGTATTTTCGACATTTTTAGAAGTCCGTAGAAAATTTTTTTGGGGGAGAGATGACGCTAAGGAGACTTTGCGCAGATTTTCCATCTTAAAAACTACGTATAAAATTTTTTGGGGGAGAGATGTTGCTGGAGAGACTTGCCGCTCTTTTGCCATTTTTATATGTCCTTAGAAAATTTTCTTGGGGGAGAGATAACGCTAGGGAGACTTTCCGCAGATTTTCCATCTTTAAAACTATTTACAAAATTTGTTGGGGGAGAGATGCCGCTGGGGAGACTTGTTGCACTTTTGAAATTTTTAGAAGTTCTTACAACATTTTTTCGGGGGAGAGATGCAGCTGGGGAAACTTGCCGCTGATGAGAGATGCCGCAAATGTAACAATTAATCCTGGGAGACTTGCCGCACTTTTTCCAGTTTGATGTGGATTGCAAAATTTTCCCCGAATGGGAGATGCCGCTTGGGAGACTTGCCGCGGACAAGAGATGCTGTAGGTATAACAATGTGACATTCCTCAGATGTGACTTACCGCAGGTGTAACTTGCCGCAGAGAGACTTGCCACATGTGACATGATATGGACCCGCCGGTTTTGACTGGAAGTTTCCCATGGAAAATGCATGGGGAAAAATAACTTTTTTGAGTTTTTGGAATAATTTTTTAGGGTTTGAAAAAATGTGAAGGACAAGCCTGGGGGCCTGTTGAGAATTATCCAACAAAGAATATTATGTATAAGACATATGGGTTGGACACCCATAACACACCTTCACGGGTACCCGAAAACTACCCTTGAAACAAAAAATCACAATTCTTCATGGAATCGACATTTTAAGCATTGTATTCTGGTATTTTCTTTCTTAAAATTATTACTATTAGTCTAGCGGAATATTTATTAACATTAGTAAATTTACTTGAACCAATGAAATTTGTTTCAATAATTTTGTTTCGAATTTTTTAAAATAAAAATGATTACTGTGGGTCTAGTGGAATATTTATCAGTAATAGTTGATTACTGATTAATGATTAATTTAACAATAATTAATTTATCCAGAATTTAAGTAGTAATTTTTATTAAAAAAATTTTTTTCAATAAAATTAATCAAACAATTATGATAAATATTTTACTGAACAAATATTAATAATTTGTGATAAAAAAAATTATTTAGACACATTTCATTTGTTTAAACAATTGAAATTTTAGGAAATAATGTTAATAAATATTTCACTAGACCATTAGTAATAATTTTTAGGAAAAAAAACAACTAATTTTTGAGAAAAACTGTTCAAACAAATTCCATTGGTTTGAATGATAAGAAATTAATAAATCAATGTTAATAAATATCCCCCTGGACTAATAGTAGTAATTTTTAAGGGGAAAACAAATTTTTGAAAAAATAATTATTTAAACACATTCCATTTGTTTAAATTATTACAAATTAATGAACCAATGATAATAAATATTCCACTAGACCAATTTAATTGATTTCAAGTAAAAAATATGAGAATAAAGTGCTCAAAAGGTCGATTTCATGAAGAATTGACATTTTTGGTTTACGGATAGTTTTCAGGTACTCGTGGGCGTGTGTTAGGGGTGTCAAGCCCATTCTAATAGATGTATTCTACCTTGGATAATTCTTTACAGGCCTCCATACTTTCCCGTCACATTTTTTCAAACCCTGAAAAATGATTGTAAAAACTAAAAAAAGTGATTTTTCTCCATGCATTTTACATGGAAAATTCCTTTTTTCGGATTTGGAACAAAATGGGGAGAATTGTTGCCCTCTAGCATGCAAAAAAAATTTTTTATGTATTTTTGGACCACCCTAATGAACAATCTTACGACTTTGGTAGAGTTTTGGAATTTTTTAATAAAAGCTGTTAATTTTTTATATTTTGGAAACCTCGTATATTTAAAACAACAAAACTCATACCCCGAACCCAAAAACCCCAAACCTACCAATGCAGAAACCCCAAAACCCCAAAACCACAAACCCACAAAACCCAAACTCCAAATCTATAAACCACAAACGCACAAACCTCAAACCTACAAACTACAAACCCAAAAGTTCCAAACCCACAAATCCTAAAACATTAAACCACAAATCCACTAATCCCACATCCACAACACCACAAACTCCAAACCTACAAATCTCACAAACATACAAATCCCACATCTGCAAATCCTAAGCCTACAAACTCTTGGTCTTCAAACCCAGAAATTTCTAACCCACTAACCCGGAACCCACTAACCGCAAACATACCAACTCTAAGCCTACATTCCCTAAATCAACACTCCAAAAAAACCCACAAACTCACAAACCTCAAACACACGATTCCAAAAAATCTGGGACATAAAGTAAATTCGTTGATATTGTAAATAATATACTCGCTCTTTGTCGAACCCAGGAATTGTGGGTTTGAGGTTTGCGAGTTTGGAGTTTGTGGGTTTGGAGTGTGTGGATTTACGGCATGTGAGTTTAGAGTTGGTATGTTAGGGGGTGTTGGGTTCAGGGTAGATGTAGATATGTCCGACTTGTTTTATATACGAAAACATTTTAAAAAATCAATTTTTAGAACTTTTTCTGAAATTGCGCAAAAATCCTGACGTGCTGAAGTTAAAAGCTCAACGGAATCGAATTCAGCACCCCAAAATACGTATAGGATACGTCCGTTTATCCCCCGATTTTTTTCAATTTGTGGTCCTGTGTAATGATTATGGCCATAAAAATACTCGTAGATGTAATTGTCTAACAAGGAACACAAACTCCCTAATTGGCCAACTGTTTAAAAAGTATTTAATTACAGAAGCACATTATATTCCGGTTTTACATATTTCACAACAGATAAATTGATCAGTCATTTAAGACAGATGTTAGGTAATTTGCCGTCAGCCATGTTGAAAACTCTTTTTACCCAATTTAAAGCCTGTTTCATATATCACTCAACAGTTTTTTGAAGTTGTTGTCACTATTGCAAGAATTATTATTGTGAATATTAAAAGGTGATGTTACTATGTTTTCAGGAATATAAAATAAGTGATTATATAATTGCACTAACACGAAAAGAAACTTCCTATATTCCCTAGTATAGACTGTGAAGTTTACAAAATACAATAGTAAAGACATTCTGTCTATGTTCCTACTACGCATTTCTAATTATTCCCATAAAAAATAGAAAAAACTGTCATGGTTGAAAAAGCAAAATAAAAATAAATTCGCATTCACCGTTGTATATATAATCAAAAATTTGTCGTAAGGACAACCGCAGGATTTCGCCGGGAGCGGGTGCTAATCTGGAAAATTGCACCCGCTCCCAGCGAAATCGCGGTAAAATTTCCGCCACAACCACGTCTCACGACCGTGAGATAGGTGGTTACAGTCTGTAAAGGAATCAATACGACGATCCAGAAAAAGCCTCGTGCACCCTGAGAACACGGAGCGACCCAAGGACAACCGCCTTCTGCATTTTTCCCGTAAGTGTTTTAGCATATTGTTGACATGCAGGGATGCTTTTTAGGCTATTAGCAAGTGAAAGCTTGGCACCTTCAAGAACGCCGATGATAAGGACGATTAGTTTAACAGAATATTCCGGGTACAATCGTTGCAACTCCCTTATAAGGTCTCGATACCTCTCTTTCTTTTCATTCTCCTTGGATATGATGTTTTTGTCAGCTGGTGCGGAAAATTCGATAACGAACATGGTTCGCTTCTCGAAGTCAAGAAGAACCATGTCCGGCCTCGAGTGAGCAACAGAAACAATTGTCGGGAATATAAAGTTCCAGTATATGCGGCACTTCCCATTCTCGACAATTGACTCGATTTTCCTGGGAGCATTTAGAGGAGCGATATTAAGGTTAATGACGTAAGAGCGACAGAGATGGTAATAAAGCAATCTTAGTGCCGCATTGTGCCTTTGAATGTAGGTCGTTCCCGTGTGAGTTGGACAACTAGATAGTATGTGAGCTAAATTCTTGGGGTGTGCATGGCACGCCCTGCAGCTATCATCGGGAATGTCTTGGCTCAAAATGTGGCGACGGTATGTTAAGGTGGAAATGACACCATCTTGGCATGCAAAGATGAAACCACCCGCACCAGACTTCAATCTGGACGAATTAAGGAAAGCAAACGTTAGCTTATAAGACATTGAATGATCCTTCACATTTTTGTGGAAGATACCGTGCATCCTCTTATCGAGGAGCTGTTCACGAAAGTTTTTCTCTTGTGCTTTCTTAAGCCGGGCTTTCAGGAGTGAGTACTTGAGATAGATAAGATTTGATGCATTTTGCTCACCCTTAATACTGAAGTCAAGTCCAAGTGTTTCAGCAGCCTCCTCCGCTGCTTTGTACAGAAACGCTCGTTTGCCTACTTCTTCGTGATTCCTGACCATTTTAAGAAGAGGGTCTCTTCCATTTGCAACTCTATGTGCTGTACCCAGAATAATCCTGTTGTGAAGACATTCAAGACTCAATATTCCGCGACCCCCTTGACGGCGTGAGATGTACAGTCGCGAAGCAGAAGACTCAAGATGCATGCTTTTGTTCATGTGCATAACCTTTCTTGTCCCGATATCAAGGGATCTGAGCTCGTTTTTCGTCCATGGAACTACTCCAAATGAGTAGAGTAGTACCGGGACGGCAAGCATGTTCGTTGCAGACACGGAGAAAAAAGTTCAGTGGCTCCTACCCTTGCAAGGGTTAGAGCCACTAAACGGAATAGTAAATTATATACGGGCCACTACAAGAGTAGAATCTACTGAACGCGTATTGAGTCGACTCTACTAGTCGCTGAAGAGTAGCTTCTACTACGCAGGCAGTCGCACGTACAAATCGTGTTCAGTAGAACATACCTACATATGATTAATTGGTAAATCGTATTTTTAACACTTTATTAACAATTAAATTTTCGCACGCAACGAGGGGGATTCGAACGCATAACCTATCGCACGCTAATCAAGGACCCTAACCATTCACCTATCGAGACTAGTTGACAGCAGCTTGAAAAACTAGGAATGGATTCTTACGCGATCGGCGCCGGCCAGCGGATCAGAGAGGTTAACTTTATACTTACAACTAAGGACCGTCAGAGGGCTATACCGTCGAATTTACTGAACAGATAGTCAGCCTTCGTACTCTTCTGTTAAGTAGAATCAACACAACGCTGTTTAGCGTTCTTGAATCAACGAGTAGTTACTATTACTATAAATCAGCTTACTAAACGCGAATAGTAGCATATACTCTACCAGTTCTCTCCGTCGATACTTTGTTCCTTCTTGACAGTTCGGAAGACCAAATATGTCGGATGAGACGTTTGTATCTGCTTCGGAGAGTATCCTTTATAGATGTCACATTCTGAATGCAGCTCTGTGGCGCGCCCAGGTATGTATAGTTCTCTCTAGCGCAAAGGTGTCGTATGGCGCTTCTATCAACGAGCTCAGGATCATCAGGGATGCCATGAAGTTTTCCTCGCTTCAAATAAAACTTGGCGCATTTGTCTAACCCAAATTCCATTCCAATTTCCTTAGTATATCGTTCGACAATCCCAAGAGCTAGATGCAGTTGCTCTCTGTTTTTAGCATAGATCTTAAGATCGTCCAAGTAAAATACATGAGTGACCTTGTACTTTCGATCTGCAGGTTTGCCGCACAAGTACCCGTCGGAATGGCGAATTGCTAGAGATAGTGGCAATAATGTAAGGCAAAAGAGGAGTGGGCTCATGGTGTCGCCCTGAAAGACACCTCTCTGAAAGGTGACCGTGTAAGTTGTCACACGATTTTTTCCAGATGAAATAGTAAATCTGGTTTTCCAAAGCGGCATCAATCTCTCTATGCACCCAACTATTTGCGGATGAACCTTTAAGATGTTCAAAAGACAGATGATAAGTCTATGGGAGGTCGAATCAAAAGCTTTCCGATAATCAATCCAGGCCATCTATAGGTCACGCTGGTAGAATGCTGCATCTTTGCAGACACATCTATCGATGCGCAGGTTCTCCCGACATCCGGCTACGCCTTTCTTTGAGCCTCGTTGTTCATACATTTCTTGCCACACAGGTCCAATTGCCCGAACAATCCTATCATTTAGGATAGCTGTGAATATCTTATAAAGTGTGTTCAGACAATTTATTGGCCTATAATTCTTCGGGTCAACTAAGTTGCCTATTTGCGGCCGGAGTATTGTGCGCCCTTCTACCAACCACTCTGGAATCGGCTCTTCCGACTTTAAATGTGAGGTGAAAATACGGGCCAAATGCTGATGTGTTGAAAAAAACTTATTCCACCAGAAGATTTTGATACAATCTGTTCCCGGTGCGGAATAGTTCTGCATCCCTCTTAATACTTTTTTCACCTCCTCGGTAGTGATGGGTGGACATTCTTTATCAGGTGTTATGAGGGCAACACATAACTCCTTGAAGCTATTTATATTTTCTAAGTCTTCGTTCAGTCTATGCTGAACTTCGTAGACTTCTTTCCAAAATACTTCGACCTCCTCTGGTTTGAGTGCGTGTTGGACAGTAACTGGAGGGTCTTGGAAAAGTCGAGATGGATCAGAGAGAAACTGTTGATTCTCTCTGACCCACCTCTCCCTCCGCTCTAGACTTCTCTTAGAGTCAGAGAGTATCCGTATTCTCTCAACAATATGCTGCCTGATGGTCAGCAGCTTTGACTTGTTAAGTGTGTGATAACGGGTCCGGAGTTCGCGCGCGAACTTTCGAACATTGGCAGTAAAATTCCTGCCAGATGTGATGTAGTCAATGACACACTGAATGCAGGACGCGTACTGTCTAGCCCAGCCTATCTTTATGGCAAGTTGATGCATTCGTCTTTTGGTCTCATCATCAACCGTGTTGATGTTTCTCCGAGTCGTAAAGCATCGCTCTTAATCTATTGGATGCTTTCCCGCGGTTGGTCTTAGTGTCGCCTCTCTTTCTCTGTTGCCGGCTTGTTCTAGCTGTGGTAGAGTAGGCGTTCCGCTTACATAGCCCCTTTTTCGGAGTAGTTCAGCATGGTTTCGCAGATGTTGCTGCGAAAAGTGCTATAGCTCCGGGTGTTTCTCGTACCACAGAGCATGCAGCCGTGTCATGTAACCCCGTTCAGGGGCCACACTCGCATCGTAGCACTCTAGCAAGTCGTGATTCAGTTGCTCCGTCCACCCAAAGGTCGCGAGATCCCGCCGATCCATCGCATTGAATCTATTTTCATTGGCTTCCCCAGCTCTAGATTGGTCGGAATTGTTGGCCGACCCATTGTCGGGAACCCTGCGCGTTCTGTTGTTTTGAACCGAACTTACTACAACTATGTTTGGTGTTGTCATTGTTGTTCCCACGAGAAGCTAGGGAAAGGGGTTCGTCCATGCTTCTAGAGCCTCGCATGCAAGGAGAAGGCTGCGTACTCTGAGAGGTCGCCCAGTATCCCAGAGTCACCGTTCTAGACACCTCATTCAGGTGCTATTCAGCTTTCGGCACGGTTTTCACACCTCCGCTTGGGGGTTAATTCCTTCG
>NC_046659.1:57416351-57421827 GCF_010883055.1 Belonocnema kinseyi
GGGCGCATACTTTGAATAAAATATTTGTTATCATTCTCTTGAAATAAATGTGTTTTTTTCTTGAAAAAATACCGGTTTCATATGTATACACCTGGTAATGATGTCATTACACGCGCCGAAATTCATGAGCAGAAAGCGGACGAGCGTAGTCTGAAGTTGCGCACGGAGCGAAGCCTCGACTCCCTCGTTGCGAAGAACCATCGCATGGGGGTGAGTAGAATGAATGTGAATGTTATCATCAATGCAAATACAGGGCAGCTGCTGGACCTGAAAATCAGGAAATCACAGTGAATTGATTTTTTGACCGGGAATTTTCGCAAATTTTGAGAAAAAAAATCTGTCCAGTTTTGATTTCAACCGTGTTTTAAATAATTGGCTAAATTGTTATATTTTTCAATTATTACATCATTCAGTTTATAATGCATAATTCGAAAAGCTTTCACTTTAAAAATGTTCTATTTTAATTTTTAAGCTCACATTTTTATCTAAAGAATTTTAAAATGCAGTTTTAAAAACTTAAAAAAGAAAAAATTAGAAATGTTTGAAATAGATGGTTTACGATTTAAAAGAAAACATTTTTAGTCGATCAAATGTAAATATAGATTAATAAATAATTTTTTAATTGATTTCTTTGAAAATTAAACTGTTTAAATTTGTAAGTCTTATTAGTTACAAAAATGTAAACACCCGATTGAAACTTTATAAACTATCTTTAATTTTAAAATAACTTTAAAATAATATATTCATAATTAAACGCTTTAATTTGTTTTTATTTTGCCTATTTTTTTTTTAAATATTTAGGACAAATGCAAATCATTTTAAAAGAAATTTATAAGTTTTTAAAAAGTTTCAAAAATAATTCAAAATTTAAAAAACGTAAAACAACATTCAAATTTTTTAAGATTTTGAAATAAAATTTTTAAGTGTTTTAAGGATTTCTAAAGTATTTGAAATAAAAATAATTTAACTTTTAATTTAAGAAGTGAACTTACTCGAATTTGTTTAAGGACAGTAGGTGTTAAATGGTTATTCATACATAAGAATTCAACAATTTGGGTAACAAATTAAATTTTTTTCAGAGTGTAATTAAAAGTGTAACGTTCAAAGTTGAGTTTTTTTGTTCAGTTTTGTGTATTTCATTTGTAATTACGGATTTTAAATGAAGTCAGATATCTCTCAATATTAGATAATTGTTATTTTTCTTCATTAAAAATTTTCAAATTGCATTTTTGGCTGGAAATTATTTTTTTTTATAAACACTTTCTTTTTTAGTTGAAAATTTAACAGCGTGTTGGAAAATTCATGTATTTTGTTGAATATTTGTCTGTTTTATAAGAATATTATTCTTTATGTTTATACATTCGTTTCTTTGGTGAAAATGTAACTATTTTGTTGCTAATTCAATTTTTTTTATTAATTTTTTTTAAAATGAAAATCTAACTGTTCCTGTTTTGGTTAAGAAGGTATCTTTTTTAGTTGAAAATTAACTTCTTTCGTTAAAAATTAAACTATTTGTTAAAAATTTAAGTGTTTGCTGAAAATTAATTTTGTATACTGAACCCTGAAATGTATCATCTTCCGTTGAAATTTTTTTAAACTTGAAACTTGAACCATTTACGTGAGTTTTTTTTTTTTTTGAATATTGAATTTTCTCAGTTGAAAATTCATTTTTTTTAGAGAGAATTATTCTTATCTTTAAAAAATTCATCTCATTTAATCAAGAATCCATTTCTTTCGTTAAAAAGACTGAATTTTATACTAAAAAGGGCATTTTTAATAAAATACGTGAACTTTGCACAAAAGAAATTTATTTTCCACCAAGTCTAATTTTCTATACAAAAATTAATGTTTAATCGTAGTTAAATTTTCGACAAAAAAGAATAATTTTCTTGTAGAAATTGCTTTAAATTATTGAAATTCATCTAAAATTCCTGGGAATATTTTAAAACGACCTAAAATATTTTAAATTTTGCAAAGCTTTTGAAAATTCCTTAAAATTTTAAAAATACCCTAAAATATTGCAAATCTTTAAAATCTCATACTAAATTAATGAAATCAATAGAAAATTCCTTGGAATCTATAAAAATATCCTAAGATATATCAAATCCTTAAATATCTCACATTAAATTAATTTAATCAATTGAAAATTCCCTGGAACCTTTTAAAATACACTCAATGATTTCAAAACCTTCCAAATCTTTTGAAACACCTTGATATCTTTTTTAGAATTTTAAGGTACTTTGAAGTTTTTTTATACAACCCTGCTATAATTATTGAAATTCTTTGAAATTCCTTTCAATTATAAAAATGGATTGAAAATTGATTGGCATCTTTTTTAAAATCCTCAAATATTTAAAATCCTTTAAAATCTTTCAAAATTTCTTGAAAATTCCTTGAAAATTCAAAAATGCCCTAAAATAATTCCAGTCTTTTACAATCTCATACTACATTATTGAAATCATTTGAAAAATCCTTAGAACATTTTAAAATACTCTCAAATACTGCAATACCTTCCAAATATTTTGACACACTTTGAGCTTTTTTTAAAGATTTTTAAAATACTTCTTTAAAATTCTTTGAAATTCCGTAAAATTATAAAAATAAGATGAAAATTCCTTGACATCTTTTAAAACATTCTCGAATATTTAATCTTTTTATTATTTTTATTTATTTAATATTTAATCCTTAAAAATCTTTTAAATACTCTTGAAATTTTTAAAAGCTTTAAATTGTAATTTAAAAAACCGAAAAATTTCAAAACGTTAAATATTGAAATGTTTGTAGATCATAGTTTTGAAAATGGAATCAATACAAATTCAAAACTTTCTTCATTTTATTTTCAACTATGAAATATTAATAATTTTCAACTCGATGGAATTCAAGTCTTCAAAATTTAAATTGTATACTCAGAAGATTATTGACCAAAAAATAGTAATCATAAATAAATTGAAAGCGTTCAAAATTTAAAAGTATGTTTAAAAAATATATATATAATATTATAACTATATATACAAAAATCGTTTTAGAAATAGTTAAGATTTAACTCGAGTAATTTCTATCAACACTTTAATTTAATAGTTTAACTAATCTACAAAGATTCAAATTTTTAACATTTTGGAATTTTTCTGTTTTCTAAATTTCAGTCTAAAATAATTTCATTTAGAAATTGCCCAATTGAAAAACGTAAGTTTAAATTATGAACGCTTTTATTTTATTCATGATTATTAATTTTTTATTAATAAACTTTTAAATTTAACAATTCACAATTTGAAGACTTGAATCCCATCTTAAATTACCATACCAAATTATTGTTATTCAATAGTTGAAAATTTTTGAAAATTAAATTTCGAAAGCTTTACATTTTTATTGATCCCATTTTTAAAACTCTAATCTACAACTATTTCAACATTTAACGTTATGAAACTTTTCTCTTTTTTAAATTTTAATCTGAAGCTTTACAAAATTTCAAAAGATTTCAAAAGATTTTTAAGGATTTTAAATATTTGAACATGTTTTAAAAGATGCCAAGGAATTTTCAATTTATTTTTATAATTTACAAGAATTCCAAAAAATTAAAAACATTTTAGATGGGTTATTTAAAAAATTCAAAAGGTCTTTAAAATCTTAAAAAAAAGTGCAAGGTATGTCGAAATATTTTGAAGGAATTGCAATATTTGAGAGTATTTAAAAATGTTCCAAGGAATTTCCAATTGATTACGGTATTTTAACATGAGATTTTGAAAGATTTCTTATATTTTAGGATATTTTAATAGATTCCAAGAAATTTTTCATCGATTTCAATAATTTAGTATAATATTTTTAAGGATTTGAAAATATTTTAGGGCACTTTAAAAATTGCAAGGAATTTTCAAGAGCTTTAAAAAATTTCAAGAAATTTTAAAAGATTTTTAAATATTTGAGGATTTTTAATTATTTTGTACAAAATATTTTTTGTTTTCTTAAAATTTTTTTTTTAATACAAGAAAATTAATCTTTTTTGTCGAAAATTTAACAATGATTAAAGATTAATTTTTTTATAGAAAATTAGTCTTGGTGGAAAATAAATTTCTTTTGTACAAAGTTCATGTATTTGATTAAAAATGCCTTTCTGTTTAAAATTCAGCTTTTTGGATGAAATTTTAACTGTTTGTTAAAAAATTTAAATATTTTTTTTAATTTATGTATTTTATTCCAAATTTATTTTTGTAATAAAACTAATTGTTTTAGTTGAAAGTTGAACTATTTTTATTGTAAGATTGTCAACTCGTCATTAATATGTATATAAAATATAAAAACATTATAATATTAACATTAATAATATATATAATAGTAATAATATCCGTATTATATACACCTGAAAAACATAACCTCAAAATCGACTCATGCATGAAATTAAGAATCACGCGAAACATCAGAATCGCCAATTTCTTTAATTTCTTTCAAATTGGAATCGAGATATAAGTAGAAGACCTATGGCGAGGGTAAATGTTAGAATCGATCTGACAGCTCTGGGAGCAGCTGATTAGATCGTCATTCGTGAAGTCGGGTCGAGCTCGGTTCATGTTCGCGCATTTTCGGCTTTTCACGAGGCTGATCTTTTCAGCAGCAAAGTGGGGGGAATCTTCTCCCTTCATTCTTGTGTCGTTTTACCACTCGGCTAATTCTTAGGTCGTTTTTGCTCTCGCGTGTTTTTACTTCTCTTTGCCGCAACTTTTTTTTTTAGTTCGCTTTGGCTATGAGTGTGTCATTTGTCTAACTGATAAGACTCTCAAATTTAAAGGATTTCATTTGTGAGGTTTAACTCTGAAAATTTTCAAATTGTAAACTGATTCCGAATCGTCATGTAAAATCAATTATTATTTACATTTTAATACTTAAAGTCAAGTTCCATTAAAAAATGTACGCTTAAAAATTAAAATAGAACATTTTTTAAGAGAAAGATTTTCGAACTACGGATTCCAAACTGAATGATATCATAATTGAAAAATAAAACAATTAAGCTAATTATTTAAAACACGGTTGAATTCAAAGTTGGACAGATTTATTTTCTAAACATTTGTAAAATTCCTAGTCTAAAAATAGATTCACTGTCATTTCCTGATTTCGAGGTCCAGCGGCCACCCTCTTTTTGCATTGATGACAACGTGTCATTTGATCCTCTATTTTCTTTTCATTCTTCTCAGAGCTGTCTGCTCATTACAGCCACACACATTCAAATGTTCGCACGACTCTCCCACCACTCCCCCCATGCGACGGTTCCCCGCAACGAGGGAGTCGATGTTACGCTTCGTGTTACGCTTCAGACTATGCTCGTCCGCTCTCTATTCAAGACGATGATAAAATTCCTAAACCTTATAATTTGTTTCATCACAGAAAATATCTCCGTTCTGCTGCCCCGGAGTCACGTGCTCAATTCCCGTCAGGGCTGATTCTCCTCACAAGATTTTTTCTCTTGCAGCTTAGAATAAAATATAAA
>NC_046659.1:57421927-57435465 GCF_010883055.1 Belonocnema kinseyi
TACGCCAATTAGCACAAATGGTAAGTTCCGACAGTGCCTACAAGTGTGCCTACTGGCCGCTAGATGGCAATACCGGTTTCATATGTATACACCTGGTAGGTACTGAATCTCGAAGCACTACACTCAAATGTTTTTCCTCTCATTGCACCTTCCCATTGAAAACGATAATTATTCTTGACTGCTTTGCAACTTATGTTATTTTAACTGCTAGTTATTGCAACTACAGTTTCATCATTCAATGTGTGAACATCACTTTTTTCAACTTCAATCTGCTATCCAAAAGACTAATCGTTCTAACTATAAATGGCAATTATTACGTTTGGAGTACATTTATAAATGAAATGGAAAATGTATTTCTTCGTTGCCATCGAACTTGTGTAAAGATCAATATTATAATCCCAAATTTTACGAACAAGAGTTTTTCCCTGCAAGAGTACGACTTAAAAGATAAAAGGATCCTAAGGAGTGCACCTGTTCATAATAATTTTTCTCGCTGTTTGTTTTTTTCATTGAGGAGTTTTTTGGGTTCGATTGAAAGTGGTATTCTCCAATGGGGAGGCAGGTAGCAACGTATCGCGCAGTCATGAGGGGGTCCTTCCTCTTTTCTGAACCATGTTTGATCTTGACCTTTGTGAGGATCACATCAGTTTGGCGAGTTTACTTTAGTTTCCACAAGTGGGTGACATTTCCTACTGCACATTAGCTTCAATAATTGTGATTTTTTGTTCTCTCTTTGAGTTTAGTTAATAATTTTGTGAAGTGACTTTCCGACTTCATTGTCTTCTGGTGTTGCGGGAAGTGACAATTCGGAAGATTTATACCTCCGGTTGCTTAGGGATCGATAAGGTAATCTTCCTGCTGAAGGAGTGACAGTCAATCTTACCTTCGAGAAAATCGGAGTAGATTATGCAGGACCTTTTGCAATAAAGCCGACTGTCGGACGCTGCTACCGCACCAGCAAAGGATACATCGCCCTATTCATCTGCTTAAGCTCAAAAGCTGTGTATCTTGAAGTTGTCGGCGATCTCAACACGCAATATTTTCTCGCCGCTCTACGACGCTTGAATGGTCGTCGAGATGCCCCGAGGGGCTGGTCACTGAGATTTCAGGTGACTCCCGGACTTACGAAAGAGCCTGTGGAGGTCAGTAGGAATCTCTAAATTCTTTGAAGTTGTTCCTTGGTTAGTTCCAGTTAGTTTCTGTAAGTCTCAATGCGTCACGAAAAGCCTCGCTCCAGCCGGCCGGTTCGGCGAAATCCCTATCGGAAAGATTTTTGACTCTGTCGGGAACACTTAGGAGATTTGTTTAGAGTTCCGCGCGAGTAACTTTCAAGGGAGTTCCGTGGTATGTCACAAGAAATCTGGAGTTAGTCTAAGGCAGGTTTCTACGAAATCTTCGTTATTCCGGTGACACTCATTGCTAGTCTGACTTTCTGATTCGCGAGTGACCACCCCTCGAGATGCCCCTCGTGAAATCAGGAGTAATAATGCTACCACATTCCATGGTGCTGATGCAGAGCTTCGCTCAATGCTGCGAGAAGAAGAAATCGATTGGAACTTGGTACAGGATTCTTTGGCGAACCGAGGCATAAAATAGAAGTTCATTCCGCCGTCTGCTCCCCACTTTGGCTGCTTATAAGAAGTCAACATTAAATCAGCGAAATTTCTTATGAAGAAGATCGTTGGGACACAAAACCTTACTTATAAAGAGTTCTCTACCTTGACTGTGGAAATTGAAGCATGCATGAATTCTCGGCTTTCACTTCCTCTCATTGGCGGTCTGCACGTTCTCAACATCTTAACCCCAGGCCATGTTCTCATCAGTAGGACCTTAGGACAGATTCCGGGACCATAGTGCGGATAGAGATCTGAAGTATGTTACTCATTGGCACCGGTTCCAAGCAATGCGTGGTCGGTTTTGGAAACGCTGTTTTCAGGAGTTGCTGCATACGCTTAAACAGCAAAATAAGTGGACTGTCCCGAAGCGTAATTATCAAATAGAAGACGCTGTGCTGATTATAGATACCTAGCTGCTTAGACGTGGGACATGGCCTTTGGAACGATTAACTTATGTTTTTTTAACAGGACGGCCTTGTGCGTTCTCCTTCCGCGAAAACTGCCTTCGGAGTTAACCATTGGCCCATCGTTAAGTTTTCTTGGCTACCAGTCGTGCATTGATTATACTCATTGAATTGTATGTCTCGCGGCGGGCGGAACTAAATCTTTTACTGTCATCCGTGACGCAAACGAGGCTGGCGGGATGTTCATAATAATATTTCTCGATGTTTGTATTTCTCATTGAGGACGCTTCTGGGTTCGACTAATAGTGTTATTCTCTAATGTTTATACTATCTCTGCATTTTACATAAGTTTTGACTTTGGACTTTTCTGTTTTCGCTTGAGTAAGGAGGCAGGTAGCAATGTATCTCGTCCTCATGAGGGGCTTCTTCCCTTTTTTCTGAACCCAGTTCGATCTTGACTTTTGCGAGGATCACATACGTTTTACGAGTTCACTTTAGTTTCCACAAGTAGGTGATTTTTCTTACTGCACATTAGCTTCAATAAGTGTAATTTTTTGTTCTCTTTTTGAGTTTAGTTAATAATTTTGTGAAGTGACTTTCCCGACTCGATCGTCTTCTGGTGTTGCGGGAAGTGACGAGTCGGAAGACGTATAGCTCCGGTTGCGTCGAGATCGATTGTTCTAGAAGAGGAAGCGTGGTTGACATTCCCGGAGCCTACATCTGGGTGAATTACACAACCAAATCAAAACATTTTTTTCGGATATGGTCAGGATAACTGGTGTAAAAATTTAACCATTAGTAAAAATTTAATCATAGTTATCGATTATATTTCGGACCCCTTTCTTTCGGTCGACTACCATAACTTTGAGTCAAAATGTACTGATCCCTCGCTGCTCCACGCCGGCGGTAACGATTTCATAAACAGCATCCATAGCAACATTTTAAATTGTAACGTTTCTGCTAGTCGCTTTAGCAAATTGCTCAGAGCTAGAGAAAATGGTGCCGCGATATCCCAAGCTGTTATTTATATCGTTGTACGATCTCAATAATTTTACGTTTATTAATGGAAAGAAAATTTTCTTTACAGTAATAAGTAATAATATTTGTTTTTTTTCTAAAGGCCAACTAGAGAAGACGCTAGTATCAAAATGTCATCCGCATGAGCTAAAGAGAATATTTCATTCAGATGATTAACCATAACTTTTCTGACTCCATGACTGATTGGATATTCCTCAAAATCATTGAGAAATAAACCCAATAGAATTGGGCTCAAAATATCACCCTGGAGGAGAGCTAAGGTTGCCTCAACCAGAGTGTTTTTGTTGTTGTTGACTATCTCAGTAGCTTTCTAATATAGTTTGGAGATAATTTTTAACAATTTAAGATCTGGCGCCCTTCTTCAGGAACTTTTTTCAGAGGTTGATGATGATTAATAGAGAAGAAGTCTCCTTTAAAATCAACGTCGAAAAAAAAAGTTTACCCGACTTTTTGCAGAAATGAATTTAAATAACATACGGCAGAGTAAACATGTGGTCCAAGAAGCTTCTTCCACTTCTGAAATCAGCCTGGTTTTCCGGAATCGCCCACTTGAAAAGTCTAGAACGCAAAAACTTGGCGAATATCTAAGTAATGCAATGAAAAAGGGCAATTTTCCTGTAATTTGGTAGGCCTCATTTTGAGCCATTTTTCTTTATCATAAAAATATGAATTAATGCCCAGTCCAATGAAACTTCCTCTTTCCTCCATTACACCATTAAGCCGTTTCCGTTTTGGAGTAGGTGTGAATCACTCGGCCAGATCCTGCAAAACAAAACCCTCCAAGTATAAGAGCCAATGCTCAGGGAGATACTTATAAAACTTATTGCTAATGATATTCTTATCAGGAAATTTGTTTAACTTATACTTAACTTTCTGTCAATTTGTGGTATCCAACAAGTGATATCTGAAGACCTAGGGGCTAAACGCCTACTAGGTCTGGAGTCGAAATATCTCGAGCTTGAAGTTTGCCACAGATGTGGATTTGAAACTTATGTAATAAGATTTACAAAAGCTAAGATTCGTACACTACCGTCGGAAATTATGAGATTGATTGACGCAAGTACTATTCGAAATCACTGCTGGCTTTGAAACACGATAACTCAACGAAAAAAAGATAGGGCACTTAAAAAAAACAGTTGAAAAGCCTATGAAATTCCACGTCTAGTAGTGTTAAACATATTTTATTTTGATTTGCTGGACCGAATAGGCCACGCTCAGAGGTGGCGCTTGATTGGGGGTCTCTTATACTTCTCGATTGTAAATTTTAAAAATTATTAATGGTTTTTTAAATTATTTACTATTATTTTAATTAAGAATTATCCCCATATTAAAGAATAACAAAATGATAAACAGTTTTTTTTATTTCTTAAAATTGTTATCAACTAGAATATTGATAAAAACGTAGATATTTTGTTACGAGATTAAACTATTTTTTAGACGAATGTGCATCTAAATTCCAAATCAATTATTTACATGAAAAATACTTAAAAATATTAAAAGTGAATACTAGTGGAATTATTATTATATATTATTATAACTTCAATTTCTATTAAATGGTTTACAATTTTTCTTTTATGGTTAACTATATATAAATTCGTTTTCTTGTACCTATGCATCGTAAATTTTCACGACCATTTGATACTCCAACTTTCATCAAGCACCACCTCTGTGCATGGCGTATTCGGTCCTGCCTCAGCGAAGGAGACGAGCAGTAGATCGGCCGAGAACCGTGATCGTCAACTAAAACTCAACTTAGATACGATTGAACATTTTTAATCGTATCTCGCGAACCGATGAAGACTGTTTAAGTTTCTTTGGCTTAAATCAAAGATAAAATTGCAGGCTCTATGTCATATAATTTTCAGATTTTTGCAACAATTTTCCTAGGTTATGCTAAAAGTTGAAGTCGAGGTACAAAATTTTAGAAAATCTAGATTTTTAAAACTTATCACGTGCTGTATTTCCGACGGTAGTGTGTCGAAAAACTAAAAAACACAAATACATTCGTCTACATAATATCTCGATGTTGGTTTTTGTTCAAAAAATTTGCTAAAGAATTACACTACTTTTTATAGTTCTGCAATTTGAATAAGGAAACTAATTGATGGATTGAAATATGAATACTATTGCATTCCACTCGAAAATATCTCCATGTAGTTTTTGTTTGGTTTCGAACTATTTTTTTAATAATCACAACATTTTTGCTTAGCATACATTCGCTGTGTGAATGTAGATGTGGATTTGAAACTTAGATATGTAAAGCACGCGGAAAATGTACGCTAAGAAACCAATACCATAATTGTTTAAAAAATAGGTAATAAAACATAATCGAGATATTTTTGAGAGAAATACAATAGTGTTCTTCATTTTTCAATTCAACGGTTAGTTTTTTTATAACAATTAAAAAACTATAAAAATTATTGCAATTGTTTAGAAAATTGTTGAAATAAAAGCAAAAAAATCGACATCCACGTGTTTCGAAGATGAATCTAGGGCTGTTTTTAATTTTTCGATAAAATTTTTTTTGTTGTAAATAATTGCATGAGTTTCAAATCCATATCTTTGGAAAATTTCATGGGCGTTAAATATCGGTCTATCGAGGAAGCAGAATCGAACATAGATTAACAGAGATAGTAAATATGCTCTCATTTGCATTACCTCTATATGTTTTTCTGTGATTCAATAGTACATTTTTCTTATTGAAAAGAATAATTTTTTACTTAATTGGCGATGCTTGTTGGTTGATGCAGAAGGTGCGTTACTATTAAGAACTCTCTGCTTACGAATTTTTAACTGATGTACTTCAATTTATTTGCTGTGCAATATACGCACTTTTTTGGTATTCAGATGTATGGAAACTGTTTTGCAATTTTGATTGAATGTTGGATAAACAAGACCCGATTTGTTGACTCTTCCCACTATGTTTTATACCATCCTATTGCTGCCATGAACGCCTTATCTATTGGGACATTATGTCTATTTCCAATGCAATGAAGACGAAGCAAAAAAGTTATATCATGATCGCTGTATGATACCATTCAGGCTTTCAAGCGTAGTACGTATGCCTGTAATACAGGGTTCGCCAGGTTCAGGTACATTTTTGACTTTCGAACTTGATTCTAAGAGCAGCATGGTACGTCCTGGTTTTAAAAAGTATGGGCAGAAAGCCAAGTGTAGTGGCCAGACAAAAGTTAAAATTAAATTTAAAAAATACCTGAGCGAAACTAAGGCACAACACGCCAAATTCTCATGAAGCACAAAACCCATTCAAAGTAACGAAACCACAACAAAAAGTCTAACAACTCATTTATCATTTGTAGTCCAAAATACTTTTTCGAATTCACTAGTTCTCGAGTTTTCTTTTATATTTAGATCTCACTCGAAATATCTATTTTCTTTCTCCGTATTACATTTAATTATCTTTCATTATAGTCACTTATTCCAATTCAGTCTTGAAGTTATTTCATTTTGAATTTTGCGTGCGTGAAAATGATTGGCTAGTTTTTCATGCACGCAAACTTTGAGCTAGGTGTTTCCAATCGCTTAATCCACTTTCACTTAAATTTGATTTCCGAGAACAATCAAATAACTTACAACAAAAAAGGAAAACCTTATCGCTTCATTCTAAGTATACTAGCCATTTTCATTCTATAGTCTCACTATTTCGTCATTTTCTTTTTGACCAGTGATAACTAAAATGGCGATTGTTTGAATCCTTAGGAAAGGATCTATTTGACAAATTTAAAGGACCATTCTTTACAATGGCTTTTATAGTTATAGGAGGGACCTTTTGTCACAGAGCAGGATAAGTCAATAATAAATGATTCTATACCTTTTCAACATTTAAATTATTTCCTACTACTGGATCAATCGGCAACTCAGTTATAGAGGGTTGGACTTCACAGTCCACATTCAACGTGAGATGAGCTTCTGCAGTGTATGCTAAAGTTGAATACCTCGTGACTTCATCATCTATTTGATCGGGAAATTCACAACTTTATGGGAAAAAATCTGTCCAGCTTTAATTTCAACCGTTTTAAAAATACGTAAACAGTTAAATTTTTATCTTTTTGAATTATGATGTCATTCAGTTTAGCATGCGCAATTCGAAAAATTTTTACTTTAAACATATTCGATTTTAGATTTTCATTTTCAACCTTGAATTTTAATTAGAAAATTAATATTAATTTCATCACTTACCAGATCCTGCTAACAAATTTTAAAAGCACTTGCATTTTGTTTTGCTTCCTCAGCTAGGAGTTTTCTTTTCCGATTCTGTGCACCGGATAGTATTTTAGGCGCTAACGACATGATTTCTATCAAACCAAACATAAAAAATCTGCATGCTAAGCGGGCAAATTTTTATCGCGCGCAGCTCGCGTTTTTAGCCTCGCCCAAGGCGCACGACTGTTAGTTCTCGCGCTTTGAGCTCGGTGATGTACTTATCACGCGCTTCGCGCTTGATGATTTATTTATCTCGCGCTACTTGCTCGGTCTTTGCATTTCTCTTCCATTTGCGCACGAATCTTTTAAAATTTAAGGTGAAGGGATCGACAAATGTAATTTTGTGATCCTGAATTATCTTTTGTTAAAGCTCTTTCGGCTTTAGCGAAGACATTCTGATCACGTATTTCGTGTTTCGCACTCGATCATGTCCGAAATGTTAACTTTTCTACATCATGTTCAATACTTTTATATGAAATGTATATTATATTTTGTTATGTACCTTGGCCTGAAATTTCTTGTTCAGATATTAGCAAATAAAGTAAAAATTGTATTTATCATGATAACTTTAATATTTTTTCTTATTTTGCATTAAATTTGATTTTTAGTTGCTTTGAGATATGCATCATTTTACTAAATTTATACAATTCTAAATTATAATATGCATTGCTATTGAAATATACGTATTTTTATTGCCTAGTTTTTATAATTTTTCTTATCTTTTCGTTCTTATTCTTTTTTTACCATTACAAGAAAATCTACATGTTCTGTCGCAATATTATTTATAAAAAATGTGTGGATCCTTTTTGGGTGAAAAACTTTTATCTATTTTTTCCCATGCCTTGTATCGATATCCAAAATATTTTTTTAAATTCTCATGAGAGAAGGTATTAGTTTTGTGTTAAACTAGACACCCCAGTTTTTGTCAAATGTCCACGTTCTAAGACCCCCTGAATCCGAAAAACATGTTTTTACGAATGTGTCTGTTTGTATGTCAGTATGTCTGTATATCTGTCTGTCTGTGAACATGATACCTTCTGAAAAAATAATTTTATTAGATTGGCCTCTGGAATATTCTTTTAGTGTTCCAAACTAAAAGTCAAGTTCGTTCGCCAGCAATTTTGGATAAAATTTAAAAAGTGAGTGCCTTTTGAATATTTTTGAGACGAATTTTTCAAAATTCAAGAATTCTCTGTACGGTTATTTATAGTATTTAAAAAGTCGAAAAATTCTCTAATGACTTCTTTTTATCAAATAAAAAATTATTAGAGTTATAAGATTTACCAAATTCCAAAAACCACACGAAAATGAACCTTTTAGTCCACTTAACGGACGATATGAAAAAATGGCAAGAGAAGAAGTTTGATTTCTAAATGCCCTAGAAGATTGTCATAATAACTTTTTGAATTTTCTTGATAAATCAAAAATTAAATTTAGACCGCATAAAAAATAATGGAAAATCCAAAAGTTACATTTTTTTATTTTGTCATAAAGACAACCGCAGCATTTCGCCGGTAGCAGGTGCTGATATAAAAACTGCACCCGATCCCAGCGAAATCGCGGTAAAATTTTAGCCACAACCACGTCTCACGACCGTGAGATAGATGGTTATAGTCTGTAACGGAATCAATACGACGATCTGGCAAAAGTCTCGTGCACCCTGAGGACATGGAGCGACCGGAGGACGATCACCATCTGCATTTTTCCCGAAAATGTTTTAGTTTATTGTTCACACGCAGGGATGCTTTTCAGGCTGCTAACCAGTGAAAGCTTGGCACCTGCAAGAGCGCTGATGATAAGGACAATTAGTTTGACAGAATATTCCGGGTAAAATCGTCGCAAACCCCTTATAAGGTTTCTATACCTGTCTTTATTTTCATTCTCCTTGGCTATGATGTTTTTGTCAGCTGGCGCCGAAAATTTGATAACGAACATGGTTCGCTTTTCGAAGTCAAGAAGAACAATGTCAGGTCTCAAGTGTGCAACAGAAACAATTTTCGAGAATATAAAGTTCCATTATATGCGGCGCTTTTCTATCTCGACAATTAATTAATTAGTTAATGCTGTAAGAGTGACAGAGATAGTAATAAAGCACTCTTAGTGCCACATTGTGCCTTTGGATGTAGGTTGTTCCCGCATGAGTTGGACAACTAGATAGTATGTGTACCAAATTCTCGGAGTGTGCATGGCACTCCCTGCAGCCGTCATCGGGAATGTCTTGACTTAAAATATGGCGACGGTATGTCAAGGTGGAAATTACACCGTCTTGACATGCCAAAATAAAACCCTCCGTGCCAGGCTTCAATCCGGGTGATTTAAGGAAAGAAAAAGTTAGCTCACACGACATTGATTGATCTTCCACATTTCTGTGGAAGATGTCGCGCATTGTCTGATCGAGGAGCTGTTCACGGAAGTTATTCTCTTGTGCTTTCTTAATTCGGGCTTTCAGGAGTGAGTACTTGTGATACATAAGATTTGATGCATTTTGCTCACCCTCAATACTGAAGTTAAGTCCGAGTGTTTCAACAACCTCCTCCGCTGCTTTGTACAAAAACGCTCGATTGCCCACTTCTTTGTGCTTCCTGGCCATTTTAAGAAGAGGATCTCTTCCACTTGCGACTCTATGTGCTGTACCTAGAATATTCCTGTTGTGAAGACATTCAAAATTCAATATTCCGCGACCAGCTTAACGGCGTGAAATGTTGAGCCGCGGAATAGAAGACTTTAGATGCATGCTTTTGTTCATGTGCATAACCTTTCGTGTCTCGATATCAGGGGATCTGAGCTCGTTCTTCGCCCATGGTACCACTCTAAATGAATAAAGTACACCCTGGGCGGCAAGTATTTTCGTTGCAGATATTTTGTTCCTCGCCGACAATTTGGAAGACTAAATCTGCCGGATGAGACTTTGTGTCTGCTTTGGAGAGTATCCTTTATAAATGTCACATTCTGAATGCGGCTCTGCGTCACGCTCAGGTATGTATAAGTCTCTCCAGCGCAAAGGCGTCGCATAGCACTTCTATCGACAAGCTTAGGGTCTTTAGGAATGCCATTAAGTTTCCCTTGCTTTAAATAAACCTTGGCGCATTTGTCTAACCCAAATTCCATTCCTATTTCCTTAGTATGTCGTTCAACAATCCCTAGAGCTAGATGTAGCTGCTCTTTGTTTTCAGCATAGATCTTAAGATCGTCCATGTAAAATACATGAGTGACCTTGTACTTTCGATCTACAGGTTTGCCACAACAGTACTCGTTGGAATCGCGAAGTGCTATAGATAGTGGAAAAAATGTGAGGCAAAAGAGGAGTGGGCTCATGTTGTAGCCCTGAAAGACACCTCTCTGAAACGTGACCTTGTTAGTTGTCATACGATTTTTTTTAGATGGGTTAGTAAATCTTTTTTTCCAAAGCGGCATCAATCTTTCTATGCACTTCACGATTTGCGAATAAACCTTTAAGCTTTCCAAAAGACAGATGATAAGTTTATTGGAGGTCAAATCAAAAGCTTTTCACTAATCAATTCAGGCCATCGATAGGTCGAGCATGTAGTACGTCGCATCTTTGGAGACACATCTATCGATGAGCAGGTTCTGCCGACATCCTGCTACGCCTTTCTTTGCGCCGCGTTGTTCATATATTTCTTGTCATACAGGTTTAATTGCTCGAACAATCATATTATTTAGGATAGCTGTGAATATCATATACAGTGTGCTCAGAAAAGTGATTATCCTGTAACTCTTCGGGTCAGCTAAGTTGCCTATTTTTGGCAGGAGTATTGTGCGCCCTTCCACCAACCACTCCGGAATTGGTTCTTCCGACTTTAAATATGAGCTGAAAATACGGGCCAAATGCTGATGGGTTGAAGGAAACTTCTTCTACCAGAAGGTCTTGATACCATCTGGTCCCGGAGGAAAATATTTCATCAGCCCTCTTAATACTTTTTTCACATCCTCGGTAGTGATGGGTTGGCATTCTTTATCAGGTTTTATGAGCGCATCACACACCTCCTTGAAGCTATTTATGTTATCTGAGTCTTCGTCCAGTATATGCCGAACTTCATAGACTTCTCTCCAAAATAGATCGACCTCTTCTGGTTTGGATGAGTGGTCGACAGTAACTGGGGGGTCTTGGAAGAGTAGAGATGGGTAAAGGAGAAACTGTCGATTTTCTCTGAGCCACCTCTCTCTCCGCTCTAAACTTCTCTTAGCGTCAGATAGTATCTGTATTCTCTCAACAATATGTTGCCTGATGGTCAGCAACTGTAACTTGTTAAGTGTGTGATAACGGGTCCGGAATTCGAGCGTGAACTTTCAAAACTTGGCGGTAAAATTCTTGCGAGATGTTATGTAGTCAATCACACACTGAATGCGGGACCCGTACTGTTTTGCCCAGCTATCTTTATGGCGAGTTGATGCATTTTTCTTTTGGTCTTGTGATCAACCGTTGGTTTTTTTACGACTCGCATCGGCCAAAGCTCTAGCTGTATTATACACACAACAATTGATAGTCCAGAGGTCGAATTCTTCGGAGAAATATCCACGAAGTTCGTCATCCATTTAAGCCAGATCTTTAGGTTTGAGAAAAACCTTGGTGTTGATGTTTCTCCGGATCACAAAGTATCGCTCTTCCTCTATCGGATGCCTGCCCTCGCATCTTAGCACTCTATCAAGTCGCTATTTAGTTGTGTCGTCCACCTAAAGGTCCCGAGTCGGCATTATTGGCCGACCTATTGTCGGGAGCATAACGCGTTCAGTTGTTTTGAACCGCACTTACTACAACTATGTTTGGTGTTGTCATTGTTGTTCCCACGAGAAGCTAGGGAAAGGGGTTCGTCCATCCTTTTAGAGCCCCGCATGCAAGGATAAGGCTGCGTATTCTGAGAGGTCGCCCGGTATCCCAGAGTCACCGTTCTAGACACCTCACCCAGGTGCTATTCGGTTTTGGCACGGTTTTCACACATCCGCTTGAGTTCAATTCTTTCGGGATCAACCCTGGACAATTGTCCGCGACTGCCCATTCATTTTTGTAACTGTATTCAGCAGAAACCGTTCGTATAGGGACCCTTTATCCGCAACCCGAGGAAGCGTTCGGTGGCGCATTTTTTATAAACGGGACAATGAAACTTCATCTGTTTTAATACCAACGCAAGTTACGAATTCTAATAATATACATTTATGGGAATGATATAAAATTTCAGGGATAAAGTCGAGTGTGAAGGACGAGATACGTGATGAGACTGTGTTCGTTAAAACCGAAGGAGCTTTAACAAAAGAGAATTCACAATCACCAAATTACAGTTGTCGATACTTTCACTTTCAGTTTCAAAAATTCTATGAAGAAAGATCGAGCGCGAGGTAAATGCATTATTGAGGGCGAAGCGCGAGATGAATACATTATCGAGCGCGAAGCGTGAGAATCAACAGTCGCGCCCCCTGGGCGCGCTCAAACTTGCGAGTACGTATCCTATCAACAATTAATTCATGAAAAATGTATAGGCCTTTTTTGGTTGAAACCCCTTTATCTCATTTTTTCACAGCTTCTCTCGTTTGCCCAAGAATTCAATTTTCTTTACTCGATCATTCTTTCTGACCCATCAAACTGTGTGCCTTAGCAAAATCCAATCCGATTAGTATTTTGAAAGCTATTGGGTATAAAGACGACGACAATGACAACAACAGACAGGGACGCACAGACGTAAAAACTTCTTTTTTGACTGAAGTGACCTCAAAACGTCGACATTTAATAAAATCCGCGAAAGTCAGTTTGCACATAAAACTAATACCTTCTCATTATGGATGAGAATCTAAAAATAATAGCACTTATTTTTATTTTGCTATCACTCTGTAGATCTCGCTGCAGTTTTCGGACATATCTTGAATTGCACGGTATTTTTTTTACGTTGAAGTTTTATTTCTATTTACAGGGAATTCTCTATTTGATGAAGCGGCCACTAGCATAGTTTTTGTTGCAGGACAAGAGATCATCAGGCCCAGAAGCTAATATCTCACTAATATCTTCAAAATGACCGCAGGATTTCTAAAAATATTTATCGGATTTTTTTTAAGCTCTTGATAATGTGTTGATTCTAGACGAATCGATTGACCTATATTATTGATGCATTTTATTAAAGAGTAAGGAAGTTATGCTCATTCGCAATACGAGGGTAGTTCAATAAGTCCTTAGAATGACCAACAAATGGCGCGCGAATCACTCCAAATCATCTGTTTTCAGTCAGCACCACTCCCGACTAGATATATG
>NC_046659.1:57435565-57437388 GCF_010883055.1 Belonocnema kinseyi
CCTCTGCCAGAAAAACAACACGAGCTATATAGTCAAAACTGTGAATATATGATCGTGACGAGTGTACCAACACAACAAAATAAAAAATTTAAAACTTGAATGTACGTAGCCCACGAAAATTGAAAAGTCACCTTACTTTTTGAACACACCTCGTAACTCTATTACGCAGTCATATGTACCACATAACTTTACTACGCAGCCACGTGCATCACATAACTCCACTGCGCAGCCATGTATATCACATAACATAACTCTATTGCATAGCCATGAGGATCACATAACTCTTCTGCGCCGTTTAATGAACCATATAAGGGCACGGCACCGCTATATACACTTGAAGACTGTACTGCGCATCTATAAGAGCCACGTATCTCTAATGCGAATCGCTACACATCCAAGGTCTTCAGGGCGCAACCATGACTTCAGTTTATATCTACTGCGCACCCATATATGAAGTAGGATTCTACCACACGCATGCGCATACCACAGGTACCTGTCGATCATCCCTACACTCTGCAGAACTTACTGTGCTGCGCCACGCATTATTAATCTCTACTGCGCAATCGTATAGACTGCGGACCACTCTACTGCGCTGTCCTACAGACTAGAGGACTCTACTGCGCAGTCTAATCTGTCACATAATGGTCCTGCGCAGCGCTATGGACCACATTATAGGATTGAATTCCTCCCCCCCCCCCATAGATTGATTTTCGCTCTTCTCTCATCCAGCCTTATTACACACACTAGGGATGTTTAATCTAATTTTTATCTGCTGATATTAAAAAGTATTTTCAAGAAAATACACAAGATACCTCAACTACATAATACAATTCTAACATGTATTTCAAATAATATTTCAAAATACTTGTATGTATTTTGTAGTTGTAGTTGAACTACATCAGCTGAATTGTATTTTCCCCGTGATGTATTTCAACTACATGGTGCTGAAATACATGTATTTCAGCAATGTAGTTGAGGTATTTTGTGCCCATCTCTGGCAATATGTCTCAAAGGGTAATGCGGCACATAGGGTAATATGTCATATAGGTTCTATGTTTTTGTTTACGTACACTGTAAGAAAAATCATGGTATGGTAAATTTGTCATACGCAACATGATAATTTTGTCATATAGAAGTGGGATTTTTTCCATACTTGTTTATAGGAAATATGTGTATGGCTAACACGGACTATTTACAATAACGTACAAGATACAATTATAATTTCATGTAGATTAATAATGAAAATGAACCAAAAATATTCATAAACAAATTGCAAGGTAAAATCATGAGTTTCGTAGAGAATTTTGATGTACGTTGTTGACTTTCTGGGCATGTGATTAAACGTACGTCGGTATAAAAAACTTGTAAGAGGGAAGAAAAATTTTCTTGATATTTCTCTTAAGCAATATTTTTTTCAATCTATGCCAATTTGCAACTGGAGAGAAATGTCGTGCTTTGGGCAGCAGTGGTCCGGAATTCTAATTCCCTTCCTTCTCCTCCACCTTGTTCATTAATTTCTGGACCTGCGTATTCACTATGTGAAGGTTCCTTTTCGTCTTTTTGCCTCTCTTGTGTTCTGAATTGGGATTAATTGTTTGGAAAACATTTAAACAATTTAAGTAGCTGTGGATTTGATCTCGAGTGTTTCCACATTATTTGTATTTATTTATGTACATATTATTTATATTGATGAAAAAAGTTTTTGCGTTTAAGGCAGATGCTTCAAATACGAGGGTAGTTCAATAAGTCCTTAGAATGAAGTATAAAAACAATTTTTTTTGGGTAAATTTTTTTTATTTTTCAACATAATCTCCTTGGAGCTC
>NC_046659.1:57437488-57454022 GCF_010883055.1 Belonocnema kinseyi
AATCCAGTGCTCTAAAACTCTTGAAATGTTGACAGTTGCATACGGTGAGCCTACTCTGAGTAAGAAAAATGTGTATAAGTGGTACAAGCTGTTCCAAGAAGGCCGAGAGGATGTCGAAGACGAACCTCGGCCTGGACGTCCCAGCACGTCAACAACAGATGAAAACGTTCAAGCAGTGGAAGAAATGGTGTTGAAAAATCGCCGAATTACGATCAGAGATGTTGCTGAAGATGTTGGCATATCGGTTGGCTCATCCCATGCTATCTTTTCGGACGCTTTGGGCGTGAGACGTGTGTCAGCAAAATTTGTTCCAAAACTGCTTAATTTTGATCAAAGATCCATCGCATGACCATCGCTCAGGAAATGTTGAATGAAGTCAATAATGATCCTGATTTTCTTAAAAGGGTTATAACTGGGGATGAATCGTGGGTATATGGTTATGACGTCGAAACTGAAGCCCAATCGTCGCAGTGGAAGCATCCTGAATCTCCAAGACCGAAAAAAGCACGTCAAGTTCGGTCAATAAGGAGTATAACCTTCAAGTTATACGCCGTTTGCGAGAGGCGATACGCAAAAAACGTCCGGAACTTTGGAAAAACAATTCGTGGCTTTTGCATCACGATAATGCACCTGCTCATTCCATTGTTATGAGTATAAAAGGAATAACATTGTTTTCAGTGACAATAACAGCAGCTGTAACTAGTTAGCCAAAAAATGCATCAAAACATGTAATTTAATATTAGGAAAACTGAATATAAGGATGAGTATTCTGAAAACAGTTTGAATTCTATTCATATTTTTCCATTGTTTATTTCGCTAATGTGATTAATTAAATAATTTTATGAATAACTGTAATTGTTGCAAATTTCAAAAATTGATTGATAATATTATGAAAATTTACGAAATTTAAATTAGACCAAAATCCAAATTAAAAATCCCATTTCACGTCCAATAATCAAATTGATGCAAAATCCTGTTAAACAAAACAAGAATCCAACGACAAAATTTGGACCAGAACGAATAAACGAAAACCAAAAAACCCCTATTGTAATCTAAAGAAAAAAATTTTCGGAAAAAAATAAAAAAGAGGAAAGAAAAATGAGAAGGCAGCCAACCACATCCCCTTCCTGCTATTTTTCTTTTTTTCGTCTTTTTTATTTTTATGACCATCAAATCACAATAAAATAAAAATAAAAAACATAAATAAATAAATTTGCATTACCAACGTTTCGGTACTCGTACAGTACCCTTATCAAGGCAAGAAAATTTTAAGTAGCAGAAATTGACAGCACCTACGAACAGGTGCTCTCTCTCTTTGATACCTGAGAATCGAATGAGGGTCAGTAGGCATCAAAAATAGAGAAAGTAAAAGAAAAACAGAATTCATGAAATAGCTACGTTATATGTAATTAATCATATTCGCATAACTTTTGTTCAACCCATCCAAATCGGTTTTTAAATTAACAGATAACTTTTTTTGCTTTTTAATATAAAGCATTTCCATGAATTTCCTCTTTCTCTCATTACTTTCACTATGAAAAATTTGAACATTATCCCAGTCAAACTCATGGTCAACATCAACAAATGCCTTTGTATGTCGGGCAAGAACACTTTTATAATAGCGTCCCAAACGAACATTACTTTTGTGCTCTTCTATCCTAGGATTAAGAGGTTTGCCAGTTTGTTCCACGTAATTCATCCCACAGATTCTGCAAGTGATCTTATAGACAACACCACCCTTTTCAAAATTATCCAAAATTATCCAAAAGTAATAACAATATTTAAACATTAATCATTAGCCTTATAATATACTCTTTTAGAAATTCATCTACACATTTCCACTCTCTAAAAAATATATATTTATATATAATTTGTTTATAATTAGGGTGGCGACTTGAGCGGGAAACTAGGAAAGACTTGGCTAAAACTACGAAATGACCGGAAATTGAATTAAAAATAGTTCATTTACTTTATCTACAGTTGCAGAACATATGATTGAAAATAATTATCAACAATTTTTTAGAGTAGAAGTATTCTTTCGAAAAGTAAATATTTCTAAATTACAATATAAAATTTTGTTTACGTTTTTCATTAAGAATTTACCTTTTTCAGAAAATTCAACTACTTGCGGTTAGAAGCTGAACTCTTTTGTTCAAAATTGATTTTGTTGGAAGATTTATCATTTTAATTGAAAATTGATTTTTTTTTTATAAATGTAACTGGTTTGTCGAAAATCAATTTTTTATCTAAAAATTTTAATATTCCCGTAGAAATTTGAACTATTTCGGTCGAAAAATTGAACTTTTCTAGTTCAAAATTCAACAATTTCGATGTAAATTCGTCTTTTTATATTCAAAATTTATTTATTTCGTGAACAATTCGCGTATGTTGTTAAAAAAAATGTCGGTAGGAAATGAGTTTTTTCTTTGAAAGTTTATGTTCTTATTTAAAAATTTTTTTTTTTTTTGGTTCAGAATTTAAGAATTTACCAGTGAAATATTTATCATATTAGTTGAAAATTCATCTTTTAGGGCACACATAAATTTACTTAGTTGAAAAATAAACTCGTTTGTTGAAAATTAGGTTTTTTTAATTGAAGATCCATCATTTTGATTTAAAATTCATTTTTGGGTTGCACATTTATTTTTTTACAGAGAATTTAGTTGTTCAATTTTTAGTTGAAGAATGGTCTTTTTAGTTTAAAATTTGTCTTTTTTGTTCAACATTGATTTTGTAAATTTGAAACTTAATTATTTAAGTTTTGATCGACGATTTGATTTATTTCAGTAAAACATATTTTGTTGTCGTTGAAAGTTTTTTTGTTTCAGTTTAAGATTCATTGTTCAGTTAAAAGCTCATATTTTTGTTTAAAATATAACTATTCCAGTTGATGATTCACCATTTTAGTTGAAAATTCATCAGTTAAGATGAGTGTTACATTTTTTACTAAAAATGTAACTAGTTCATATTCTGTTAAAAATTTATTTTTTTTCTAGTTTAAAATTTTAATATTTGCTTGCAAATGTATCCTTTCATTTAAAATTCATCTTTTTGGTTAAAAATCTATCATTTTAGTTGAAAATTCTTCTGTTTGGTTTAAAATTCTACGAGTTTTTTTATAGATGATTTTCTTTCATCAGTATAAACGTTTTTTTTATACCTCTAAAATATTTTTAAAACAAATTTTTAACTACATATGAGTTATTATAAATATGTGTGATCTTTCCTACGGAATCTTTTTTCATTAACAATTTTTTTAGATTGTTAAAAACCATTTAGTTAAACAAAATAAATATAGAAAAATAATAAGAAACGAAATCAACATACAGTGGACATTACACTTCCGTCTGGGCCTTTAACTTCTGCCTTCCAAATTATGTCACTTTCCCAAAAGTGTTGTTCGCAAACTGTAGCTAAATATTGGATTTATTTGAACTACGATACCCTCCGGATGCTAAGAGAACAGAACAGTGGGGGCGATGCATGGGGCTGCCATCAACATTCTCTCCTTTCTCTTTCTCCCTACTGTCTCCTCTCTTTGTTCCTCTTTTGCACTCTCACTCTTTGATCATAAAATTCCTATGCTTATTACACACTCTAGGGATTTTTAATCTAATTTTTATATGCTGAGATTAGAAAGTATTTTAAAAAAACTACACAAAATACCTCAACTACATAATAAAATTCTAACATGTATTTCAAATAATATTTCAAAATATTGGTATGTATTTTGTAATTGTATCTGAACTACATCAGCTAATTGTATTTTCCCCGTGTGGTATTTCAAATGTATTTTGTTTGCATGTAGTTTGTATTTCAGATACCTCAAATACAATTTTTCTGAAATACTGCCCAGCTCTGCATATTACCATATATTTTACATTAGCTCATGCCATATTATCGCATCTTCAGTGTTGCACTGAAAACATAGATCCAAAATGAACATCCTTGTGTTTCTAAAAAATATAGTACAATATTGTACCAAAAATCGAACTCAAGTTTTTCATAATAAATGTTTATAAAGAAGATAATACCTGTTCCGAATAGAATCAAGTGATTCAATGCGTATTATTAAGATTATATTTAGTTCCTCAAATTATTAATTTATCATTTTCAAACATTTGTTGGAAGGTTAATACTGAGGCATATTAAGTGTAACTCACGAAACACACAAGGATTTAAAATAAAAGTAGCGTATATTTAAAAAATAATATAGTTCATAAACAACAAAATACAAAAATGAACAGGGTAGAGACAATGTAGGCAATTGCAGATGCTTACTCGAAAACGCGTCAATCTGAAGTGCCGCTTCTCGCCCTTCCGGACCCTCAGGTACCGAGGTGTCCCTCTCACTCACTCTCACTAATTGTCCCACCCCTACTGTAACTATGGAGCTATAGTCTACAGCTGGGTATGGATGAATCATGTCCTTGCAGCTTCCTATAAGGTGTTGGTTTTTCCCAGTCCTAAAGACCGAGGAAAGCCCAACACCAAAATCTGGCTAGCAGATGCTAGGCCTTCAATTCACCCATCCTTCACAAATCCTTCTGCTGTAATAAAACTTAACAGCTATTGACATTTTCGAAATTACCACAGTTCGGCCATTCTGACCTTGTTGACGCCCTCCGCACGTAGAATTTATTAAAATTTACAACTTTCGTCGAACTGTGGCCCTAGGTCCTTACTCTCTACAATATAATATTACTAACCCAAGGACTCATGCACTCCTCGACTCTCACACACACCATCCCTTTCTACACCGTCGAGCTCGGCTGAGTAACCTTTCAACCATTAACTGTAAATTCACAACAAATCTAAGCAATTTCAGGGTTACGTCGGATATAAACCAAAATACAAGTTACTCTTACATAGTCTCTATGAAAAATTTTACAGTAAAAGGATATTCTAACTACTAATATTTACAACGATTGTTTCGGTATCAATTCCAGTCGATCCACAGAGATTACACCTTGGTAACGCTTGTTACTCTGTTTCTCGCCCTCGATATCCTCAACCGCATATCGGTCGTTTCGCAAAACCTTTGTAATTTCGTAGGGTCCTCTCTTTTTCGGTTCTAACTTTCGACTTTCGCCTGTGGATGGGGAATCGCTCAGAATCATCACTAAGTCACCGACTTCGTATTGTCGCGGAGCTTTGCGCTTCTTATCATAACGTTCTTTCATAGCGACGGCATTCGCATTAAGTAATTCCGCGACGTCCTCCTGCGGCTCCTCGACTGCCCTTTCGCGATTTAGTTTCATTACTTCACGCGTTAGTGGATTATCAAGAAGACCCGGGGCCCGATTTTTAAACACCACTTCGTAGGGGGTTCTCTTTGTCACTTAATGCTCGTAATTGTTAATAGCCCATTGCACGTTCCACAATTTTTCGTCCCAGTCGCGATTTTCGTCATCGTCCGTGATACTAGCGAGACAAGTCGAGAGTACTCGATTTGTTCGCTCTACCTGCCCGTTAGCGCGTGGAACCCCGGATGCGATTTTTACGTGTTGAATTTCATATTCCTCACAGAATTTCTCAAATTCTGCGGCGGTAAAAGCAGTACCCCTATCGCTAATTATCCGATCCGGTTTCCCGTAATGAGCGATAAATTCCTTTATCATTTGAACAGCTTCCACGGCTGACTGGTCTTTTACAGCTTTCAGGACCGTGTACTTACTGTACCGACAGACAATCGCGCCCACGTATTTATTTTCATGTTCGGAAACAACATACGGACCTGCATGATCCACGTGAACGCACTGAAAAGGAGTAGTCCCTTTTTCCAAAGGGTGCAAGTATCCCGGCTTTTTACCGTTGGGTGTCTTATAATAAAGGCAATTAATGCAACTTCGTATGTGCTCATTTACGAATTCACGCATTTTCGGGAAATAATAATTTTCATTCAACTTTCCAAGGGTTTTGTCTACACCCAAATGAGCCAATCCACGATGAGCCTCCGCGAATAACTCATGTCGTAAATCGACAGGCACGTATAAGAGAAAACGTCCCTTCTTGCGATATACTCTCGCGTTACACATCGTGAATCGTTCATGGGTGTCTTGATCCCCCTTCTCTAATTTTTCCCGAATCTGCATGATTTCTTCACTTCTCCTCTGCATCGCGGCGACCCAGTCCGTCGTAACCCGCAACCCCATTACTGGTATCCCCACCAAGCCTAGTTCTTCGGCTAGTTCCACAGGATTTCGACTAAGCCCGTCTGCCACGTCATTACTTGCCCCCTTGAGGTACTCGATCCGATAGGTGAATTCGGCGAGACGCACAAACCACCGTTCGATTCGCACGCCCAAGTTCCTCTTCGATTCAAGCAATTTGAGGCTATTGCAGTCAGTTCTGATGGTAAAAATGACTCCGATTAAATAAACGCGGAATCGTTCAAGTGCGCACACGATCGCAAGTGCCTCGAGCTCGTATGAGTGATACTTCGACTCATCCTTGCTGGTCTTTCGGCTAAAGTAACACACGGGATGCAGTTTGCCATCCTTTTGTCTCTGGAAATAAAACCGCCCCCAGCCCTATTTGACTCGCGTCCGTGTGCACCTCAGTTTCCGCCCCTGGTGTAGAATTGAGAGTACCGGCTTCTCGAGCAACCGTTGCTTCAATGTGTCGAAAGCCCTCTCTGATCCGGCCCCCATTCGAATTTCGCGTTTTTCGCTGTTAAGTCCGTTAGAGGTTTCGTGATCAACGAAAAGTTTTTGATGAATCTGCGACAGAAGGTCGCCGTTCCGACAAATGAGCGTACCCCACCCACATTCGTCAGTCGCGGAAAATCTTTAACAGCACTTAGAATTTTTGTTCCTGACGAAATTTCTCCGTCGGACAACGTAAAACCCAAATACTCCACTTTGCGTTTAAAAAAATGACACTTCTCTAATTTTATTGTTAGATTCGCGGCTCTTAGTGCGTCAAAAACATTCCGCAAGTTCTCAAGACCCTCCTCAAAATTTTCTAAGGGTATTATTGCATCGACGATATAAATTTGTACAGTTTCAGGCTGTAAAGAGTCAAAAACGCTACACATCAAACGCTGAAATATAGCGGGTGCATTACAAAGACCGAAGGGCATGCGTTTAAAATGAAATTAGCCATCTGGCGTTACGAATGCTGTTTTGGGTTGTGAATCTTTAGCCACCGGAATTTGATAGTATCCGCTTGCTAAATCTAAAGTGGTAAAGTACTTTTTACCCCCTAGTCGGTCTAAGAGATCATCTACTCGCGGAAGCGGATAGTGATCCTTCACACTTAATTTCTTAAGAGCGCGAAAATCAACGCACATGCGTATCTCACCTGACGCCTTTCTTGCCAGCAGCATCGGACTCGCATATGGTGAACAGCTTTCCTCCACGATGCCTGCTTCTTTCAGCTCCTTGATGAGATCATTCGTCTGTTCTCGTTCACTGTATGACAGTCGATAAGGTCGGTAATGAACAGTTTTGCCGTCCTCTGTCTCAATCTCCATCTCATGCGCATTTCTGCACCCGAGTTGCGCCATGTTCCGCGCTATCAGGTCCCTGTACTCGTTTATGAGAGCGAGTACCCTCTCCGCCTGCTTGCCTTCCATATCCGTGTCTATTTCTATTCGAGTTACTGGCACATCATTTACCTCACGTCCCCGCACTTTAGCCTCGCTACACTTGTGCGCCCGAGTCACTACACTACCTTCTGGCACTTTTAGAGGCGCACCTCAGAGATTCAACACAGGAAGCACTGCCTGCCCTTTTTCGTCGATTTTGACTATGCAACGTGGAATAAGATGTCCTGATTCTCTGGTATCACCAGTCACAAATATTTCGGTATATTTAAAACCCGTCTCGACACAGATTCTACACACGTAATTATCCGGCACTTAGTACGAGTTCACGGCGCATAACACAGTTTTTACCGATTCACTCACTGCTCCTGTCGTTGATGTATCTCGTCTTTCTTCGATTAAGAGCTGATTGGCCATGCTGGTAATTACCGCGCGTCGTTGCTCAGTATAAGGGTGACCCACGAGCAAGGGCACCGCTTGATCTTCGTCAGGTACCACGTGAACGTCCACCCGGGCTTCAACCCCGTCGATTGATAACGACCCGGTCATCCGTCCAATTGGCAGCACGATGCCGTTTCCGTACCCCACGAGAGCTTCACTTTCGCCCTTTTCCATCTTAAACCCGAGTCTCGCCGCGCCACATTTGCGGATCGCCACGACACTGCTCCCCAAGTCTACGTAATTATGCAACGGTTGTCCATTTAGAAACGCGTTTTTAAAATATTTTGCGTGTGTGTTTCCGACCGTATTCACAGATCTTGAACCGTTTCCGCTTGAAACCGTGGTCGTGGACGAAATTTCTCCGCTTCGATTTTGACTTTTGCCACAGTCCCGCGCGAGATGTCCCGTAACACCGCACTTAAAACACTTTTCGGATTTTAATTTATTTGGACAATCGCGTTTCCAATGTCCCGTTTCCTTGCGCGTGAAACACGTAACTTCACTGGTCGCGCCATCCTTCGAATTTCCGCCACGTTCCCCAGACTCGTTTCTTCCACTTGCGTTCCCATTCGTGTTTTCACGAATATGAGCACTGCCGGCCTCTAGATGTGGCAGAAGTTCGTAAGGCTCCTTGTACCTGTCTAAAGTACCGAGAAAATCACGAAAACGCGTACTATTCAGTCCATGGACTATCCACTCGATTGTTTAGAATCAAATTAGGAGCGGCCTTTCGCAAAAAGTTAGTTTATAATACTTTCTTAGCAAACTAACCTACACATCTTGGTATTGGAACATGTATCTCTTAATACACAAATGCATCAACTATCTCGTGAAATGAGAAACTATAAACACGACGAGTTTGTTCTTTGAAACTGAGATTATTTTGCGTACATTATTCTTTTAAAAAAGCACATTTGTAAATAAACGTATTCGTCGACGCTTATTCAATAATATTTTTGTGAAAGATGCTTGAAAATGGGCCACTGAGGATTTAATTGAGGATGCTAAATTAAGATGCCGCACGCTGAGTCTCTGTGTGTATGGAAAAATCCATGCACTAGCAGCCGAATTTTACGTGCTCAGTGGAACTGAGGCCGTGATTGCCTGGGAAAATCTAAAGGTTTTCCTAGCAGCAGGGTAAAGTGACTTACGTGCGCGGATCGATTTATGCAGACATACGCCAATCACTCACGCACATGCTTTCTCTCTCTCTTTCTCTCTCTTTCTTTCTCTCGCTCTCTCTTTCTGTCTTTCTTTGCTTATTCCTTTTACGTTCTGTTTCTCTTTTTCTTTTGCTTTCTTTCTTAGTCTCTTTCGTTCTTTACAAGATTAGCAAACTTGCCCCACCATGTTCCTCCATCATCTGTCCTTCTCTACATTTTCCTCTCCTTCCCTGCCTACCTTACACATGACACGCGTGATACGATCCGTGGCTGTGAGGCTAAGAGATAAAGCGGCGCGCGAGATTTAATTTTGAATTAGCGATTGATGAGGATGAACGAAGGGGGATTTGAGTGGGGAAATAAAGGATAGGACGAAGTGATGCGAGTGTATAAAGGATCGCAGTGACTAATTTCGGGGCTCTTTTTTTTCTAGCATCTTGATTGAGGTACCTTCATTTCCATCGTGCAATTATTTATCTACTTTGTCGTAAATTTTATTCAGTGCATCCAGTCTAATGTCAGCGTATTTGTCACAAAAAATCTTTTAAAAAGTCTGTAATTTTATTTTAATTATTTGGCATTTTAATTAATGAATTAAAACAAACAGTTTTATCTTAAATTCTTCCGTTTCTTTTATTTATGTGTAACCATTATTCTCCCAGTTCCTGTAAAATATAATACCTATTGTACTAACACAAAAACATATACTAGGCCTGGCGCTCTAGATACAAATGAGAATATAACCATTCACAATTTCTGGATTTTCCACTTTCCTAGATATTTAACTAACGGGGGTATGTTGAAAATTATGTTCACATGCAAAGCTTAAAATATTAAGACAGTTGCATCTCGGTTTAATAGTGTAAGCTCCAGGTCTTCTAAATTACTAAAAATCAAATTTTTTAAATTAAAAGTAGAAAATCTTGAAAAATAATTAATGAGTCTAAAGTTTGCGAGATACCTATCCTAGGTATTTATCTCTCAAAGTTATGTTGACAATTTTTTGTACAGAGAATGAGATTTTTAAAGAATTTTCATGTAAAAATTTAGTATTGTAGATTTGATGGTGGTTGTCTGTCGTTGTAATTCTATAGTAATGATTGATGAATTCAAAGTTTTTGCAATTTAATTTGTCTAGAAACATCATTTTGTTTAAACACAACTTTTCTTAAACATACATGAAATTTCCGTAAAGCTATTCTTAAAAAAATTTTTAAAACTAATCAACTTAAAAACTATTGCCTCATTTTTCGTATTATCAGTTCTCGTGTGGACAGCAAGTCGAAAAACTTCCTTAATGATTATATGACTAATGCTTGTTGAGTGAGAAAGATCGAAACTAAACAAATTACTTTTATTTCCGAGATCGTAGAGCCGCGAGGAATTCGAATAAACAGAGTGTAACCGACCAGACGTGAATTATGTGTACGTGATTTTCCTCGATATTATGTTACAATATTAATTATGCTTTTGCTTCTACGAAAAAATTCATCGACCTGCAATCGTCACGAGTGACTTTTTCAAACTTCATTTGGTGTTATCTAAGTTAAGACATAATTACATTTCAGGCGTATACGTGAATCATCATTAAAGTAACTTAATATGAAGAATGCATTTCACTATAATCAAAAATTTATATTTTATATAAACCTCAGTTACGTCAGTAACAGGGCGCTTTAGAAAAGAAAACCATGTAAGAGAAAGCCCTGTTCAAAGATTGGCGCGCACCAGAAAGCTTCAATTTTGACACATAAAAAGTAACTTTTGCAGTAACTATTCCTTTCCAAGAATTCATAATTTTTGACAAACAAACTTTAAAAAACCAGAATTGACACGTGTTCTGAAAATCAATGACGCATTATGAAGCATGGCACTTACGCCAGCAAGCATAGTGGCACTCGCGCCCGTATGCACTGACTTTTTTTCCTAAACCTAAGTTCGGGTCGAACTGGACCAAAATCTTCTACAGGGACACGAGATAGTGGGGAACAAGTGGTTTAAACCAATAAACCGATTTTTGGAAATTTTGCACTCACGCCCGTATGCAGTGTGGCCCTTTAATTGTGCTTTTAAAAATGTTAAATTGGTCAACGAAAATTGCAGTGATGTGTATCAAAACTTCATCGGAAAATATATATGCGATTTGTGCAGACGATCGATGCTGAAATAAAAATCCTTTAAAAAACTGCAAGTTAAAAATATGTATATTCTCCAAATCCATGTCAAAAACAATTTCTAACAATCACTATCTATGTTCGGATTTTCTTCCTTTGCGAAATTAATTTTGATATCGATTTGGAGAATATTAATATTTTTAACTTGCAGTTGTATAAATGATTTTGATTTCAGCATCGATCGCCTGCACGATTCGCAAATATATTTTCCGATGCAGTTTTGATACACATCACGCTAATTTTCGTTGACCAAGTTAAGATTTTTTTAATCACAACTATGCTATTTTATGAAGAGGATTACAGCATGAGTTTGTTCGAGGCATTATGTTTGACATTGAGAGCGCGTTAAGAGGTGCTAAGTGCGACAAGTCGCATCGTGCTCGCTAGCCTTGCGCGACAAGAAAAAAGTTTTCATAACTTTTTTGTAAACTTCGGGCCATTTTTTTATTAACAATATTATTTTATATTTTTTTCGCTGAGTGCATCTGGATTCACGTTAAGTATGTTTAATACTATTGAAAAATGTATTAACTGTAAAAAAAAGATCCATGAAATTTTACTGGTTCCTTAGACAAATTCTGACTCATTCTGAACCCTAATTTTGTTTCTTTTCTTTGCTGCGATAACTAATAATAATCTTATAATCTTATGTACTATTTAACACAAAAATCGATGTTTCCCAAACCTTGCTTTCGTTTATTCTTTCTATTTTTATAAAAAAACTATTTAAAAGAATGTTAAATACAGGTATTCATTCGAAAAACATCAAGCTAAAAAATATTGATTTGTTCAAAAGATGGACGCACAAGTGTGTGAGAGACCCAGGAGTAGTGATTACAGGTGCGAAAAAAAACAGTAGAGGAGAGTACCCAAATATGAGATACTAACTCTGTTTGGCTTGATTGTCGGAATTCTATGTACTGAATTTAAACGTAATATAGGTCATTTTAAAGGAAATGTAGTTTTTCATAAGAAGCTCAAATTAAAAATATATGAATATGAGGTGAAAAGCTTAATTTAGAAAAGAACTTTTTTTTGTGAAACTATTAACAAGCATTTTCCATATGCAAAGTAAAATTGCAAAGAGTCATGGGCAAGTGTGTTTTAGTTTCTTGGCAAAAATAATTAAGCCTGCATTAATTAAATAATAGTCTTACTGTGCTTCTGTTTGGATTGCAAAAAACTTGAAAATTTTGGGTGCTCAAAGAGTTTCTAGCTACTCAAATGTATTGAGTTCTTACCAAATTTTGGATCAAAGGCCCCAAAGTTTTCAGCAACCCTAAAACTCGCCTGGTACCGACTTTCATAAAAATTCGGCCATTTATTGGATATTCAAAAAACTCGGTTGCAATCTTGGATTTATAAAAGTATTAATCTTTCAGGTAGCTTGGGACTTTTCGAGTACTTGAAACTTTGAGGAATTTGAAGGCGTTTGGGTTCTTACAACTCTTGTGCATCTCGAATACTATGAGTCCGACTCAATGTTTCGAGCTTTTTAAACACACCTATCTTTTTTTTGTAAGATAGATTTAATAATTGAGGCTCCGGATGCAAAAAGAAGATACAGAATTATTTTGCTGTGGTGGGCAGGCCCCTGAGCACTTCAAAATAAAGTCTCGAATTTTCATTTTTAAGATATATATCCACAATGAAAATTTAATGCCGCATCTTTTTCTGCCCATAAAAAAGGATTAGCTTTTTTATTTTTCGAATTATTTACAAAAAACTGTTTTTTCTCTGAATAAAATGATTTGCATTTTCTCATTTCAACTCGCAACGAAATGGGAAGTTTTTAATATTTTGTCATAAAACTGATAAAAAATATACATTATGATATTCTGCGACAAGTGACGTTAGCGAAAGTTCAAAATGTTTATTAAAAAAATTAGAATAATATTTTTCTGAGACGGTGCGTGATTAGTGCACAAACAACTTCCAACGTTTCAGGGTCCGAGCGAATTTTGATCAAGCGAAAACTGACAGTGAAAAAATTGTTCAGGAAGGTTCAAGAAAGTTTTCTGGAAAATTTTACCTCAATCCGAATAGTACTTAACAAACTGTTAATGTTTTAATTTTCTGGCGCAGTGGATTTTTTCCCGCGTCAAATACAAAAAAAGAACGTAGAGAGATTGTTTATTTTTAGGACTTTCATGAAGTTCGTGTTTCTGGAAATGGCAACATTTCAATATTTCCATCAGAGAAAAAGAACAATTTATTATAAAACATGATTTTCCATATTTCTCGTATTTTAATTACAAAAACTCGGCTGGCTGTGAGACACGCACTTCTATCTAACGCTGGGGTAGCGGTTTACCGGCCAGCTCGTAGTCTACGCGGGAGAAATTCAAACAGAAAATTTAAACATCTACAGTTTGTTAAGTACTATTCCAATTGAGCTAAAACTTTTCAGAAAACTTCCTTGAACGTTTCTGAATAACTTTCTCACTGACAGTTTTCGTTTGCTCAGAACTCGCTCGACTCCCAGAACGTTGGAAGTTTTTTGTGCACGAATTATGCACCATCTGGGAATAAAATTATTAACAATATTTAAATAAAAATTTTGAATTTGCGCTAACGTCATTCCACGCAGATAATAGTAATACATATTTCTAATAGTTTTTGTCACAAAATATTTAAAACTTCCCATTTCGTTGCAAGTTGCAGTGAAAAATGCAAAATATTTTATTCAGAGACAAAACAGTTTTTCGTAATGATGGGGCATTAAATTTTCATTGTGGGATATATCTTAAAAATAAAAAATCGAGACTTTATATGTTGACATTGCTGTCTTTCTCAAATTAGAAAATATTCAAATTTCAACACATTGGATATAGTTGTAAAATAGGTAAAATCATAAAATGTTTTCTTAAAATCAAAAAAGAATACAAAATGTTAAAATTTTAATTATTACTGGAACTATTGATAAATAATTCTAGAATAAGAACTGATTCTTCACATCAGTGAGCATATGTATTTCAGAAACTATAAATTATAGACGAATAGGTGATTATAGTAGGAATGTGCAATTGGAGTTAGGTAATAATCACTTTCGCACGTTATTATTCACATGACTAAAGTCCCTTTAATGCTTATAGCGTATAATCAGAAACAATGCCTCCATCGATTAGCTTTAGTTCTAATCGACTGGAGGCAGATACGTAAAACCGCAATCCATCGTCACACCGTTGTAATATTAATGAAAACGGGTGTATGTTCGGAGAGGAGAAATGGAATTATAGCAAGCGTAAGGACACGTGGCTTGTGACATTACCATAAGATTTTCGAAGGCTTATGGACGCCCGAGGGACAACCCACTGGGATTTAATGCTTACGTCGCGATAAAGGCAGCTCGTTAATATAACCCAAACCTCCCATATTTATGTGGAATAACGAGTCCTTATTAGTTTCCTAAATAAAACCGCAGAACATGTTCAAAACAAGTCACTCAAGCGATCTTTCTTATCTATTTTTAATCTTTCACCAGCTCAGTAAAAACGAAGGATAATCAGTACTAATTAAATTCTAAAATGCATATGCAGATAATAAATAACGAAGTTATTAAATGTAGAATTGTATTTCAATCATACGATCCATTATGAGACAACAACAGATTTGGAGTATCTATTTAGCTTTTAATAGTCTATTTCTACAAAAGCAATCTATGTTTCGAACACACTCCGGGCCTTCTTCAAGAACAAGATTGGTGAATTCATAAATACCTTCAATAACAGAGAAGATGCCATTGAATTTCCTATGAAGAGAAATTAACAATTGAATTAATTATCTTTAATTATTCATTGTGAAAAAACCTGAAGGCGACTTAATTGCTAACCACTTCACAGAAATGAAATTTCCTCTTAAATTGAAGATCAAACGGATTTTAATTTGTCTCAATAAGAATCTTTTTACAGCAAACATTATGCGTTACCAATAAAATTCATCTAATCTATCGGTCAAATAATTTTACTTGTGGAAAAAAGATGTTTCAATATATGTCCAAGTTTTTATTTTTTATTATGTTTTTTTACGAATAAAGCAAAAAATACGCGTTAAATTAAAAAATTATTAATATTAAAATTGTGGATTTCGAAAATGTTATAACTCTGATAATTTTATGTTTATCAAAAAAAGTCATAAGGATAAATTATTCGAATTTCCGAGTACTAAAAGTAGCCGCACATCGAATTTCAAATTCTTGAAAACTTATTTCAAAAGTTTCGAAAATGCTTTAACCTTTGGATTTTTTATCAAAAATAACTGACTAATGAACGTGTCCTTTTCTTTTGGGCCTTAAATTTGTGACAAAGCTCAATTCAATCTGATCATTTTTTCAAAAGTTATCATGTCTATACTGACAGACTACAGACAACAGACATATTACAGACAGATAGACGAACAAACACCTTCTTAAAAATCGTTTTTTTGGACTTTGGGGGTCTCAAAACGTGGCGATTTGATAATAACGAACTAAGTCAAATTTTTTCGCAACGAAAAAGGTTATAGTTCATTTTCATCCAAAAAATATTTTCACTTTATATCGAAAACAGTTAAATAAAAGAAAAAGGGATAAATTTCCAAAAAGCGCTTACCGCCGATTAATTTGAAACTTCGGATACCTATGTATTTTGACGCGCTGATGACGAATATGATAGTGAGAATACCCGCAAATTTGATTTATATGGTGAAAATCATGAAAAACCCATAAAAATCATGTTTCTTTACGCTTTTCTCAGTGAATAGTGGAAATGTAAAAAAAAGCTTTAAATAAAAGTTGTAGATCCTTTGAAAATACATATTTTAAGTTGAATACGTTTTTACCTTACGACTGATGATTTTCGACAAATTAGACAATAAATACGAAAAATCACAGATATACTACAAATTTAATACTACATTAATGCTAAAATAAATAAGGGAATGGCAAAAGATATGTTTCCACAAAACACTAGGGGACAAATGGGGATGGTATGCGTCCTACGTCATTTCTGTGACCAGTCTGAGGGGTACCTTCCCGCCCCCATGACACGTTGTAAACGGGGTCGTGTCTGACCTAAGTTATTTTTGTGACCAGTGATTGGGATGCCTTTCCCTCATGATACGTTGGAAAAGGGGTTGTGTGTGACTTTAGTTAATTTTGTGACCATTCATTAGGATTCCTTCCCGCCTCCCCCCCCATGACACGTTGGAAAAGGGGTCGTGTGTGACCT
>NC_046659.1:57454122-57479476 GCF_010883055.1 Belonocnema kinseyi
CCCCCCCCCCATGAAACGTTCAAAAAAGGGTCCTGTGTGTCCCAAGTTTTTTCTGGGACTACTCATTGGCATGCCATTCCGCACCTCATGACACGTTAGAAAAGAGGTTGCGTGTGACCTAAGCTTTTTCTGGGACAAGTCACAGAGGAGCCTTCCCGCCCCCCATTACACGTTGAAAACGGTATCATGTGTGACTTAAGCAACTGTGTATTTCGTATAGACATTTCCCTAATTTTATCGTAAACTGTTAGTCGCAGGGTGAAAACAGATTCAACATAGATATGTATTTTCAAAGGATCTACCACTTTTATTTGAATTTTCACTATCATATTCGTGATCAGTGCGTCAAAATACATAGGTATAGGGAGTTTCAAATTAATCGGAGGTAAGCACTTTTCGGAACTCCACCCGAAAAAAAGATTAATTTTCTACCAGAAAATTGTAGTTGGAACCAAAAAGGATGAAATTTCTACCAAAATTTCAAGCCAAAAAAGATAAATTGTCTACAAAAAATGAAATTTCCAACAATATAGTCTATTTTTTAACCAAGAAGATTAATTTTTTTACCAAAAGAGATTAATTGTTAACAAAATACATGGAGTTTCAACAAAAAGATACATTTTCCACTAAATCTTCAAATTTATAACCAAAGAGATGAATCTTCAACCAAAAAATAAATTTCAAAAATCCGAGCTTCGCGTTCGATAATATATTCACCTCGCGCTTCGCTATCGATCTTTGTATATTCCTTACACTAGTGCACAAATTTTTTAAAACTAAAGGTCAAAGCATCGGTCAAACATCGGTAATTTGGTGATAGTGACTTCGTTTTTGTTAAAGCTCCTTTGGCTTTAACGAATACATTCTCATCACATATCTCGTACTTCGCACTCGAATTTTGTATCTCAACTGTATATTATTTCCATAAACGTATATCGTTACAATTCATAACATGCATTGATCTGAAAACAGACGTAGTTTCATTTTCTCTTTAATAAAAATGCGCGTTCAACAAAAAATTGTTATTAAACATTTTATTGCAACTTTTACCGGTTTTTCAAAAACTAAATTTGCTCTTCGATTAATCGATTAATAAGGTTAATGAGGGTTTGGGGTTGGAAGGGAGGGGGCGATTAGTTTCAACCAAGAGTCATAGCTAGTTAGCGTTTTATACTCAGACGTTTAATCAACCTTCAGCAGCGTTGTATTAGATGGGAGTTCATATGATCTCATTTTCACATTCCCGGCCAACAGTGAGAAAAAAAATGAAATTTTTGTTTGAAAATAACGTACAGCCCACAAATAATGAGCGATTTGTATAAAAAAAAATTGGAAAAAGCTGCTAAGATTTCTAAGAGAGTTATCGCGCCTGATTATTTAATTAAGTTTTCAACTTTTTATAAATAAACGAATATAACGGAAAAATTGCCATTTTATCTATTTGACGTTCCCGGTGTTCGTAAATAACAGGAAAGTTCTTGAAATCGCCTAAGTTTCATAGAGTAATATTAGCTAAATATCTTCCAATATTATATATTAAACAATATATAAAAATTATAAATTTTGCTGAAGTTTTCATGAAGTTCCGAATTAAAAAAGTTAAAATAGAAAAAAAAACTAATTTTTCTGTCGACAAATGCCTGATTGTTGCCTACGTAGTTGACGTAGTTGACGTAGAAAAAAAATGATTTTTTCTGTAGATAAATACCTGATTAATACATTTGTTGATTAAATTTGTTTAGTGAAATCATAAAACTGAAAAGACTGGCACTGAAAAAACCGAATTTTTCTGCAGACAAATGCCCGAATAATGCATTTTTGATTAAATTTGTTAAAAAAATCATAAGATTAATCAGCAAATTCTGAATCTTACTAAAATTATCACAAACTTTTAAATTAAAAAAAGTTTACATTGAAAGCAAAGAATTTTTCTGTGAACAAATGCCTGATTACTGCATTTGTACCTTAACTTCGTTTATAATATAAAGAATTATAATGACGAGAGATTTTTTTATATGATATTGTTTTAAATTTACATATCATACAATATAACTTGAAAAAACTTATATTTATGGAAAATCGTAGAAAAATTTGTTCATACAATTTTTTCGGTAAATTGTCTAATATTGGAATATCCTTTACTCATGTTACTCTATGCAACTAAAGCGATTTCAACCATTTTTTGTTATTGACGAGTACCGGGAACGTCAAATAAAAAATGGGCATTTTTTCGTCATATTTGTTTGTTTATAAGAAAATTGAAAACCTAATTAAAAAATCAGGCTCGATAACTTCTCTTAGAAAGCTTATTAGCATTCTTTTTTTAAATTTTTTTGTCCAAATCGGTAACTAGTTGTGGTGTGTTTTTTGGAATCTTGTAAATGCTATAACTCTGGTAAATTTGTCTTTTTTCAAATAAAGTCATTCGGATAAATTGTTTGCATTTTAAAATACTATGAATAACCGTACAGAGAATTTTTGAATTAAAAAAAAAATGTCTGAAAAATTTTCAAAATGTGCCCACTTTTTAAATTTGTATGAAAAATGGCTAGCTAACGAACTTGACCTTCATTTTAGGATACTAAAAAAGTTTACCAAAGGAAAATCCAATCAGTCGATTTTTTAAAAAGTTACCGTGCTAACAGAAAACAATCCACGAACAGACAGGCTGACAGACAGACTGACACATTCGTGAAAACCTGTTTTTAGGATTCAGAGGGTCTCAAAACGTGGACATTTGACAAAACTGGGGGGGGGGGGGTAAAATTTTACATAAATTTAATACCTTCTCTGATGAGAATGGAAAAAAATGAATTTTGTAACAAAAAAACGGAATAAATAAATTTCTATGCTTAACCAACGGTGAGCGCATGGCAGTACACAGTGCTGCAACGTCAATATTTAAGTTATCAATCGGATTAGGGGGTTTTTAATTGGGTAGGGAGGTTTAGTACCTGCAGTCGCAATATTGGTAAACATTATAATATTATAATATAAAATTATCTTTATAATTCAACTAAGGGAGGTGTCGATACAGTTGACAAAATGTGCGCTACTTACTCAACTGCACGGTAAACAAGGAGGTGGCCTTTAAGGAGTTTTTTCATTTTTTTGGCTGTAACATGTTCAAGATACAAATATATAATACAGTTCGATAATGAGGACGAAGCATTCAGTGCTGCTACGCGCCCGCTCGTGTGAGTTTCTAAGGCGCGACGAAAATCACGACTCTGGACAAATTGATTTTCCGACTAAAGTTTTCATCCGATTTAAACGTCTTTTTAAAAATTAAAGCTGATAAAAATCCTCATGATCTAATCAGAGCACATATATAAAATTGAGGCTCAATTTTTTTTTATTTCTTAACAAAAATGAAAAAAAAATTTTTTTTGACTTTTGAAGAGTACCGTTTCTAAGAGAATACTCAAATTCATTTCCAATCACCCAAAATGAGTAGAGGAACTATCCAGTACAATTTTCCAGTGCCGTAGGATAAATTAAAAAATTTATTTAATTTGTTATAAACAAATAAGTGGATGAAAATGGTTTTATATGGTTTTACGGTGTATGGTCCTTGATTCTCTCAGGATTTTCTCAATTGATAAAAAAAAAAAAATTTTTGTGTCATACTCATGAGGATTCATGAACAAACAATCATTATTATAAATAAATAAAGAAAACAATTTTTGGCTTTAGCTATTGGTGAAGAAAAGAATAGTCATTATCCATGGAATAAATAATAACAATTCGCAATTGTTCAAACTATGTTAGTTAACAATTGCATTATTCGGCTATTTTTCGTCACACAAACTCCGTTATTTGGATATATTTAATTGTTAATGACTGGTCTTCGAATAACGTAAGGGGATTTGGATGAATAATAACAACTTCCATTGTTATAAACAATTTCATGAACAATTACTCATATTTTCTATCCGTCATGGAATAAATAGCGTTTTTCACCCAGAATCAACTGCAGATCACTAATTGATGATACCCATTTATTATTTTTGTGCATCCGATAACGATTGTTGATTACTTAAATAAATGTAATAAACAAATACACAGTTTGTCCAAAAAAATCCACTTTAAGATCATACTCAACCGGAAAAATCCAGTTCAAGCTCGCACTCAACCGGGAAAATCCTGTTCAAGCTCACACCTAACCGAGAAAGTGCAGTTCGTGCTCGTAGTCTGATTCGTGGCTTCGCCTTCGTGTGGGCTCTCCCCTGTTTTGAGCAGAAAGACTGAATAACAATGGCAGCTGTTATTATTCATCCCAATTCCCTAACGCTATTCGAAGATCAGTCATTAACAATTAAATACATCCAAAGAACGAAGTTTGTGTGACGGAAAATAACCAAATAATGCAATTGTTAACTAACACAGTTTGAACAATTGCGAATCGTTATTATATAAGCAGGTATAACTGAGTATCATTCAAGAGCTCTATGGAGATAATTCCATGGAAAATGACTATTCTTTTCATCACCAGTAGCTAAAGCCAAAAATTGTTTTCTTTATTTGTATATAATAATGATTGTTCATTCATGAATCCCCACGGGTATAACACACAAATTATGTTTGTTGATTGATTGAGGAAATCCAGTGAGAATCAAGGGACGATACACAGAACAAAAAAAATAGACATCGTTCTATAGCCTTCCTAAAAACACCTGAATTTTTTAGTTGTAAAAAAAATGTTGCGGTACCGGGTTAAAAGTTATTCGGCATACAGATGACGACAACGACAAAGACGGCAGACAGTTAGACACCATTGTAAAACCTACATTTTCGGATTCAAGGGGTCTCGAAACGTGTAGCTTTAATGAAATCCGCAATTGTCAGTTTTCACATAAAACTAATACCTTCTCATTGTGATGAACATGTAATAATAAATTTTCATTGGCCACTCATAATTTGAACTTTTAACTCAAATTTCTTATAGCGTCAGCAGTTTTATTTACTCTCCCCTTAAGGCGCATTTACACTTTACACCAACGTAGCTTCGAGCATGGCTTGTATACATTTGAAATTTAAATCTTCGTTTAATATAATTTTAAAAATAAAGTTGGAAGGAGTATTAAAGGTATGGATTTTTAATTCATAACAATTCAATATGCATGAAGGTCAGACGCTTGAATGGCACATGATGGCCATTAGTCTATCTGTTATATTAAATTTATATTAATTGCAAAATGATGAAAATTAACAGGAATGAAAACATGTAAATTCTACATCACGTAGAATTTCGTTTGAATTTAAAAGACCTATCAATTGAGATCATAGGTAGTGGCGGACTGACAGGGAGGCGCAGCCGGGTGTTTTCCGGTTGCGCCCCCGTTCGTTTAAACAAATAAAGATTTTTTTAATTGCAATGAAAAAAGTAAAAAGAATATCCAATATTTACATTTGTATTCCTATAAGTAATGCCAGTTAAGTAATAAAGTGTTCTCCATTTTCTTTTAACCCAAGTTATCCTTAAGAAATTCTTCAATGCATGTTTTTGATCCTATTTAGGAACATAGTTTTTTAATAAATAATAAATTATTCATATTGAAACAGTAAAAGGCAAAAAAATCTTCTGTTCATGAGTTACATTATACGGCATTTTAAATTAAATTTTTTCCAATACAATAAAAAACAGATTTATTTATTAAAAATGTATAGGACACCTAAATGCATTTTTTATGGGTACTCGCTGCTATATTGATTTTTTTAAATATATTTACTTTCGATGACACCCATACGTACCTTGAGGGAATTTCCAGATCAATTTAATTATGTAAGAAGTATGAATCGATTTTAGCTTACAAATATGAAATGGGGCAACTCATTTAATTTATTACAAAATGTTAACTACTTAGTGGCTGTTTTGTATTATTTTAGTAATTCTTTAGTTTCAACTCGATTTTTGTATCAAAATGAATACATATCAGTTAAAATTTTCTCTAAAACAAGTCACTAGCTTGAATTTCAAGAGTTCAGATCAAAGGATATATTTCTTTATTTTGGAACTTCTAAAATCAGGGCTTAAATCTTCACAGCAGAAATACTTAGAAATTTTCAGTCTGCGTGTGACAAGTTTAATGTGGCCAAAACTATTTGCCAATGTTTATTGGTTTTACATTTAATGTTGTGTTTTCTGAATGAAACGAAAACTATGAACCCTGTCAGAATGTAAATAACAAATTTGCAGTTCTTTTTTTAGTGTAAAATTTTTTTAACTTTTTTTGTATCTTGCATAGTTAGATCATGAAACAGCATTTTTTATTTTTTATTATTTTTGTTGTGTGATCAAAATTGGAAGTTTTCATTTTTCAAAAAACTTCTAAAAGTTTTTATGACAATCTTGTAGGGAAGAGGGGGCGTCCATTTGAATATATTTAATTTAAAGGAATTTAATGCAATTCCATTTAACTTTAAATACATCTTAAATACATGCCTATTTCTAGCAGAAAAAATTCAAAATATTTGATTTTACTATACTTACAATTACGAAAACTATGCTATTAATCAGCGATCGCAAGTTTATAGTTAGTACTCGAATTTTAAACAGACCCTGATAATTTGTTCACTATTTCGTAACATGTAAATTTAAATGATAGATATAACATCTTTAATTCTTATTTGATGCTATTAATATTCTGTTTTAAGTTATTAAACAAGACAAATAAAGGATACATTAGATATATACGCGACTTTTCAAAAAATGTATTTGTAGAAAAAGGCTAGTTTAATAATGTATGTTAGGTGTTACGGTAAAATAATCAGAAATATGTCAGGTGGTTTTTATATACTATTTATATCTATTATTTATAAAATTAAGTTAGTGCCTTTTAAGCGATAGGTATCACGTATTCGCGAGTCTAAGTTATCTAAGTTTATTAATGTTTTTCATGTCACATTGACTACAATCTGTATTTGCATAGCATTTACTGTATTCTGTATCATTGTTCCTTACAGGGCTAATTAGCCCCAGAGAATTCCAAAAATAAATTATAAATGACATCCTGTCTTGAGCTTCAAGTAATTCCTGCAACCTTTTCTAATTGTATAAGAATCAACAAATAAGTCGTGAACAACCCGACTACTTTAAAAGCTTTTTTCAGATAAACTTAAATTCTTGTGACATCAGTCAATTCTAATATTTTGATATTTTCAATATCATTTTTTTAATAGTTTTTTACAAGAGATAGAATTAGATGAGGCTTGATATTTGTCTTCGGAACTGATAGACCTCATTTTAAACTTATACTCAAGCAGTCTAGAGATACAAATACGTACTTAAGAAAAGAATGAATTTTGAATGTTCGAATTACTTATTATTGTCATATTAATATTTAGCATATTTTTCAGCTAGAACTTTTTTTATCACTACCATGGTGTATAGGTTTGATAGCAATTAGTAAAATGCTCATTCCTAGGCTTGTGAGATATTCAGTTTACTAACTCCTTGAATAAATGTACGATTTAATGTGCAGAATCCGTTAGCTGTGAAGTTCAAAGGATTTCGCATCAATTGCATGGTGAATTTTTCAATCCGACATATAATAATATTGAATATTATTGTAAAATTTCAAATTATTTCGTAGTTTACTTATATTAATTAAGGCGGTTTTTGTTGCCACCTAAGAAAATACAGAAGTAGTTGATAGTTCATGTAATTCGCATGTGATGATTCGGGCGAATTATCAAAATTTTAAATCATGAAACAAAACAAACACAGAATTTGGTTTATAGATATTTAGTTTTTAAATAGTGGCAAAGAAGGTTTGACTTCAAAAACATGTTTAGCTACATTGGAGAGCAGCATTACTTTCTGTGCTTAAGGCTGTTCAAGATCTACAGTTATTCTAGTTATTAATTTATACTCCCTTTCTTTTATGGGATTTGGACGTCTTCGAGTAACGCAGGCAATTTTTATTTGTACCCGGCTCATGGATATTTTATTAGTCATGAGGATCTCGGTCTTTCTGCAGGCCTAGTTCTGTACATAGTAAGTATCTTTACCCAGATTCAACGCTAACTTTAAACCGCCGATTCTTCTGAAAAACTCATTTACATTTTTTAATTATTGAAGCAGAAATAATAATAGACGACTATTAATATAGAAATTAACAATTGAGGCCTTGGATGGAAGAAGGGCACATAAGCCAAAATAGTGTTTCAAGAAAATTAAAGAGGCAGTTTTTTTACCTGAAGTAGGTTAATTATTATGTTTTATTAAATTAATTAATATTTGAATTTATTAATATTTATAAATTTATTAATATTAATATGTTTTAATAAATGCTATGTTTTATGTAAACATGCTAATTTTGAAATACAGTTTGTATGATACATGTAATAGCCATGTCCCTGTCTTTTAACGCAATTTGCGAAAAAAGGCATATATGTCTATGTGCCCTTCTTCCATCCAAGTCCAGAATTATTATCATAAATAATTGAACAAATATAAATAATATGATATTTTGCTTCTAAAAGCCATATGCAAACCGTTTAGTAATATTAGAAAAATAGTATCTTTAAAAATTAAATTCTAAGTTGTAAGGGATTAGAAACAATATTTTGAAAATTTTAAAAAAGCCTGTCCGGGACCTTTTTCACACACATTTTTTAGAAATTGAATTTGTGAACTAAACGAATTATATTCAATACCATTTAAATATTCTAGGATATATCAATAAGTCTTAAGTAAAATTTAGTATAATCATAAGGTATGTTATGGATATTGTTAAGCGATATTAAGTGGTTTCGATGAGAAATTATTAATGATGTCGCCTAAGTCTGTACAGTTTAATTTTATTTTGTACTTACAGTGAGTGTAAAAAGTTTTCGCACTCGTCATTTTTAATGAATGATCATGTTCTTTTAATTTTAATTATACCACAGCCAAAAAAGATTCACTCTAAAGGTTTGGTTGCACTCGAAATTCTATATAAAATGCGCCCAGGAGGAAGTCAATTTGTCTATTTTTCAAGTCGATAAAAAAAAAATTTAATTTTAATGTTTTCTCAAATGTTCAATAAATTCCAAAATAATCAACATTTTTTCATTTCCTTGGGCTCATATTAAACCTATTTTCTCATCGTATCATAGCAGCTTATCAATATGCATTGTAATAATTTTCCTATTGAAGTACAAGAACTTACATTTGTAACGAAAGAGTTGGAAAAATTTAAAAACATCTTATCTATAGGCAAATAAAAATAAAAATTAAATAAATATTTTTAGGAAGTTTCATATAAACTTCACGGGGTTATAGGTTTCACAAATTTTACAAAAATATTTTTGTTACCATAAAGAATATTGCAATTTTTCCAACTTTTTTGTTACAAATTCAAGTCCTTGCAATTCGATAAGGCAATTTTCACGATTTATACTCATAAGCTGTTATGATTCGGTGAAAAAATAGCTTTAACATGAGTTCGAGAATTATGACCGACGTTTTTTATTGATTTTTGTACATAGGATATACAAAGAAAATAATATAGACGTACTTTAGCTTACGCGCATATAACCTTCCTAACTTTTGTTATTAATTATTTAAATTTGCTACGTGATTGTTTGAGCATATTCATAAAAAGGACTGATATCGTTTATTATTCGGAAGCATTTTAAAAAGAAACTAGAAAACTTAGCACCTAATTGTGTTTAAAATCTCTTGGATAATATTAAGATTATGCGATTAGCTTACTTATATAAAAGATGCATTATTCTTCTGTGCTTACATTTAGATGGTTCGTAAATAATTTTCTGAATAATTTTAATGGGATGATCTTTCACTCTTGAGTAGTATCTCATCATTTCCAATGATGCTTAAGAATTGATTTAGTACAATTTGAAGTTTCTTATAATTGGCTCGTGAAGTGTAACTCCTACGGGGTACCCATATGTCAATGCAGATCTTATTATCATTACATAAATTATTTTTAAATGCTAGAACTTAATTACGATCTGCTATGTAGTAATGGATATAATTTTATTACAGATCCCGTTACTCTCTGTCTTATAAAATTACCATGTCTTTGTAAATGTTAGCCTCTTATCAAGAATTCCACCAAGGTGTTCATAGCTGCTACCCAATTAATATAGGGATCACTTACTTTAATGTTTTTGTTTATTTCAGGTCGACTTTTGGTAAAAAATCGCTTTCGTTTTTCATCCATTAATTTTAATTTTCTATTTATTGACAAATTTTAATAATCTGTTTGCAGCAACTTGTAATCTATTTACAATTGTTTCATCTGTTTTGCTAGCTACATAAAGCCTTACCATCCGCAAAAAGAATAAAGTTAACAATTTTTTTCCTGGTATATCATTAATATGAATAATAAATAAAACTGACCCTTGAGTGAAACCAGCTACAATTTCTTTTGTTTTTGATTTAACATTTTTGTGTACCACAAACGTATATCTGTTTCAGAGAAACAAACTTATTAAAATAACTAAATATGGTGAAAACTTAAGTTAAATTAATTTACAGATTAAGTCATTATGCCAATTTATTGTTATAATTTTCGTGATGTCATGAGGTATTCTTGCAATCTAATAAACTGTCTTGTGCCATCTACGAAATCTAAACTGTTAGTTGATTCATATATTATTCTGGTCAAGTATATTATCAATTCTATTTTTCATCATTTTCTCCGCAATTTTATTCATATGTGAAGGAAGACTTATTGGTCGGTAATTATTAAGAAGAGAACGATTTCTGTCTACTTTAGAAATTGGTATAGTTTGAGCTGTTTTCCACTCGGTTGGAAATTGACTTACCTATTTATTAACTGTATTTGAAATTTTGTTGTTGTGGTAATGAATTTCCATTGTTTCATTTTCGGCATGAACCAATACGAATTGATTAGAAATCCCTTACAGTTTCTGATTCTTTTTGTCCAATATGCAGAATTCCATTCTTTTAATCCATCGTCCACAACTTTTTCTATGAGAAATAACTTTTTTTATTGATATTTTTTTAATTCCCTTCTAAATTTGTTAAAAATTGTTTTAAATCATTTTAATATTGTTTGAAATAGGTGTCATCAAAATTTTTTGGTATATTATCTTAAACCGCTTTACGGACAATGCTAGTTAATTCCCTAACTTTTTTTCAATGTCAATTCTTGGTATATTAAAAATTAGCTCTATTTTAGAATTTTTTTAACAACTGGGTTATGTTCTGAGTTTAACATTTGCAACAACTTTCATTTCTTGAAATTTCTAATGTTCTTGATCAGAAAAATATCTAGAATACAAGGTATTCCTTTTTTTTTGAAATTGTGTAGGATATTTTGGGGATCAATTTTCACTTTATTATTCAGGCAGTAATTTATAAGCTTTTTTATCCTAGAATTGTTGGTATAGAAGTTTCAGTGCATGTTCCCAGCATTTAAATCGACCAGAACTATTACTTTACTATGCATTTTAAAAATATTGTTCAGGGCAATGATATACGTCGATGGCGGTAACCGGCGACAGACGAAAGGAACCTTTAACTAGTTCGTACCTGTAATTTTTCACTTTCATAGCTTCTCAATGGTTCCTTTCCTCTGCCGGTACGACGAATTTTGCTTACTCCCTATTGTCCACAATAAACTTAGAAAATTCCATGCGTCCAGGTACGGGTCCAGCCGTGTGCCAAAGATAGGACATAGTCATTTATAAGGCACTTTAGGTTTCATAATGAAAATTATGATGAAAATAAAAAAACTTTTTACTGAAATCACTACACTAGAATCAGACTTAGATAGCACTCAACTAGCAACTCCTAAGGAAATCAAAAGAGCCATAATGAGAACAAGTTCTAAAAGAGCCCCTGGCTTAGATGGAATTCAAAACTTAGTACTTAAATACCTCCCTAAAAAAGCTATAGTCCAAATTACGAACATAATAAACGCATGTTTAAAGCAGGGTTACTTTCCAAAAGCTTGGAAAAGACCACTGATTATATTAGCCTACACTTCAATATGAAACATAGTACGGGTGCCTTATTCCTCGACATGGAAAAGGCCTTTGATACTGTATGGCACAAATGGCTCATAGTGAAGCTTTATAGATATGATATACCGCTATACCTGATTAAAGTTGTTAAAGAATATTTAAGTGATAAAACATTTGTAGTAGAAATAAATAATGAAACCTCGACAGAAAAACCTGTAGAAGCAGGAGTGCCACAAGGCTCTGTGTTAGGACCAGTATTATTCTCATATTATCTTAATGACTTACTAAAATCCAAAGATGTGCAATTAGCTCTATTTGCGGATGACACTGGGTAATATTATGCATCTAGGCGTAAGAAAAAAGCTGTAGCGATGTTACAGGGGCAAATTGTAATATAAGAAGAATATTTTCATAGGTGGAAACTGAAAATCAACACTGATAAGACTTCACTCGTGATATTTGCGAATAATGTTGGTGATAAAGTAGTTCCTAATATAAAAATGTACAACGAAGACATTGTCCCGATTCCTGTGTGGAAAGAGCAAAATGAGTGTCTCACATAAACCTACTACTTATAAAATGATTATTAGACCTATTATGTTATATGCGGCCCCCATATGGGGAAGTACCTGTAAATCAAATATAAAAAAAACTCCAAAGAGTACAAAATAAGTGCCTGCGCATGGTAACTAATGCAGAAAGAGGTACGAGAAACTTCCACTCTGCACACAAAACTTGGTACCACTACAATTGAACAGGAAATTTGTAACCTAACCACGGATTTCTACAACACGCAGCTTTCTACTTTAGATAGCTTAAAAAACACATGTATATTACAGTATAACGATTTGCCGTTTAATGTTGAATATAAATTCCCGCATCATTTGACACAGAAATAAATTGCGAAAACTACTATTAAATCTCACAGTTAATCTATAACTAAAGTAACATGTAAGTATTGTAAATAGTAGTTCGTAAGTTAGTTTATAAGTTAAATTATTGTATAAGATATTGAACAGATAACACACATAAGGGTAAAATCGATTAAGATAGGGACTAAATATATATATATACATGAATGTCACAAAACAAATGTACCTACAAATTTCATGAATAATAAAGAGTATTTTGAAATTGAACTTGAACTTGAACTACACTGAGCATTCGGTCTCCGCCTACACTCATCGAACCACGCTGCCACTTTCTACCTTCGACGCACCTGTCCGTCTGCCGGCACACTATCCTGCTTACTCTCAAGCTCTCTCAGCCTAGGGAGAGACTATTGAAATAAGACGGATATCTACAAAATTTTTGGATTAAGCTATTTTTCTTCAAAGTGTTCTTTTCAGAGCAAGATATTTCAAACGAGGAATAACTTTAGTCCTTTTGAGGCTGAAGAAAAATATTCACTGACGTGACAACTTCTTACTAAGTAGTAACTTTCTCAGCGGGTTGAAAGTTCCTTCTCCAGGCCTTCCGGGCGTCCTTTTGAGGAGCTGTTAGACACCCGTGAGCCGAACTATTTAAAACCACTTATCCAGTACTGCTCCAGGCACCCTCAGCGCTCGTCCTTTTGAGTCCTGGGTGGATGGCGTTAAACGGAAGGCAGAGACACGCTCGACAAGAGGCTAAGAAGTTGGCCACAGCAGCAGGGAACGTTCTGCCGGGGGTGGTGCCACCCGCCGGCGAGGTACCAAGAGGTAAAAGGAGGTAAAAGAAAAGGAAACCGACCGTTTTGAACGAGAAGTTACGCCACCCGCCACCTCTCGTGATCACTCGGAGGAGGTCATTCCAGCTGCACTTGTTTCGCCACTAGGCCGGCACGCAGCCACATCAAAAGGGAAGAGAATTTCGCCAAGGAAGGCTCTGAAACGTCTACGTGAGCATCGGGCCAAGTTTTCTGCTGCCCGGAAAACATTGATTCCGGTGGCAGTTTACCAAGATCGTTCCACGGTCTTCAGTTTAAATCCAACTGTGGCTCTCAAATGGAACGAGCAACGCATCCCTGATGGATTCGCGCCTTCGACGTGGAAACGTTTGGAAGATATCAAACTGGACTCAGTGCGTAAACCAAATCTGCACAATCCAGAAGAGCCAGACTTTATCCTAAATAAATTCTTTGACGAGATGGTTACTCCGGGACCTTGGAATAACTGAGCTACTTTTCCTTTCCCTATCTTTCCCTTCCACACTTCCATCCTTCTAATTCGTCCTTTCCATCCTTGAGACCCAAAAAAAAAAAAGAAAAAAAGGGCTTATCATTGGACTAATTTCTTTGTTCTATCACATGTTTTTTTTTTCAACACACGATCTTGAACGATCATGCTATTCTACTGGTGGTCGTATTAGCAACAACAATTTTATTTATAGCTGCTTTATAAATACTAATAACCTTAATTACGTTAATTGGGTTTAATAGTGTCTTCATCTCTTACAGAAGGATTGCATTCTTAGAATTGCTTTTATCTTTTCTTGCCTCTGTCTTGTCATCTTTAACGTTTCCTCTTACTGCATCTCCGTAATGTGTTTTTGGATCCAATTTCATTATATGATGTAGCTTTCCAAACAGGTCATAGCTTTGGTTCTGGGATCTCGTTGTAATTTGTCCTTTATTTATGCTTTGAGCTCGATTTTTTGTATTAACTCTGCTTTCAACTACTTTCGAAAGAACTGAACATTTTCTGAAGCTTGCAACGTGTTCGTCTCCACAGTCAGCACACTTTTTTTTAATCTTCATTCGTCTTTTTACTGTCCTTCACAGCATCATTTTGGACACAATTCATACACTTAGGGATTTTCGAACAGTCTTACTCTATATGCCCAAAACCTTGGCAATTATAACATTATGTTACGCGGTTCTTGCTTCTTCGATTCTACCACGAGACCACACAATAACAAAGTCTGAAACATTCTACAATGTCTTTTATTTCCGTGTTTGGTTTCAATTCAACATCAAAGACTGGTAAAATCCTTGCTGTTTTCATTCCTCCGTCATTGATTGTTTTTGTTATTTGCTAGACTTTTATAACCTCTAGTTCTCTTTGGTTTATATCGCCCTTCATTTCCTCACACCTAATATTTGCCGGGATTCACTTTTCAATCATCATAACTGATTTTTCACTTGGAGGAGTGTATGTATGATATTCAACATTCTCTGCTTTAATTGCTTCCAGCATCTTCCTGCAATCTTCTTTTGTTTTAGTGTTAATAACTATGCGGTTTCTTCTCATCCTGATTTCCTTATCATTAGTTAGAAATTATTTGATTTCCTCGAAAGTACTCACATGATTAGAGGCTTAGATATAGACAACAATATGTGGTATTTTTTTCCTTCTTTAGGCTTTGTACCTTTAAAGGACTTTCTTGATAATTATCATCTTGAACGGAATCATCATCAGACAGTTTTGCATTCTATAAATTAAAACTACAATGAGAACCTTCAATAGCCCTCCCTTCTATAGCCCCATTGAGGATTGACGCCGCATCGCAGATAGGTGTAACAGGACCTACGCGGGTTGTGGGGGATATGCGTTTGTCACTCAGGCGAGCACTCAGGCGCGGGAAAACAAAAGAGGAGCGGACTCTAACTGGTTTGTTCCCAACCACCGTCAGCCCCAAAACTAGCGCAATAGAAGATTTTCACTGTAGTTAGGATTTCAACTCATTTCGATTATCACCTAAATTCTAGCTGTAAATCACTTCTTTTTACTGTTCAATTAGTGCATTTTACTGATTCGTCAGTAAAAAAACTGATTTATAGATATAATTCAGTCACTGATCAAAATCAATATATTTTTAGGAAGAATTTAAATTAAGGGGGCTAATAAATCATTTCATTCAACAATTTTTGTTTGATTAAATATATAGAGTCTTTAATATGACGTCTGAATTGTTAATTGATTTTTTAGGCCAAGCTAAAGATTAAGAAGTTTTTAGCGTGAGTTTATATCGGAAACATCGGAGAAAAAGTAACGAAAAGCTAAAGAAACATACTCAAATATTATTTATTGCATAATTAATCAACAACAAAAATTGGTAAATTGTAGTCAAATGTTACTAAAATTTGTGAAATATGAAATTAATTTGTAGTAACATTTTAAGAAATGTAATATAATTAAAAATTAGGGGTACCTTTACACTTGTACTGCATATGATTGGTCGTAAAAATGTTTTCTGCATAGAATCAAAACATGAAAATTAGTCAAATAAGTACAGTTTTCCGTTTGCCTATTGTCAAAGGCGGAAATAATGCACAGGAAACATCGTACGAATATAACTTTAATAAAACTACAGAAATTGCCATTGGTATAAGAATTTTAAGACGAAAAATTTGATTTACAGTACTTTATGCATATTTATTTAAAAATTGCAAGCTTATTAAGTCGCTTGACTATAAATTTCGACATCACACGATTTTCCAGATTTACAATTTTAAAATATAAATGACAAATTTATCATTTCTTCAAATTTTTTTCCTAAATTGCCAAATTTATGGCATGTTTAATTTTGAAATATAAATTCCAGTGAGGGCTCACATTTTTTTAAATTGTAAGTTTATGAATGCTGTAAGTAAAATATGACTAAAGTTACTGCACTGGTCACGACGGTGTCTGCACGTGCCTATTTCTAATCAAAGGATTTCGCTTGCTTCCGCCAACGTTCGAACATTTCTGAGTCGTGCCAAAGTGAGGTATGTTTCCAAGACTTTAAAAACTCTCGCAACGAAACAGGTGGTTTATTAGTATTAGGTAGGTAAAAAACGAAAAACTATGCTATTGCACCTCGCCCCCGCTCAGCAATAATATCAACTGAATTATTTTTAAAACTTAATGGAATGCACCTAAGGTGCGCGACGGTTGATTATCGCGCTTCGCGCTTGGACATAATTACACTTTGCGCTTCGCGCTCGGTTATTTATTTTTTGCATTTGGAATGCTTGAAAAAAACTTTATCAAAAAAATCTCTTTTAGATGGCAGTATTTATATGCAACTTCATTTTCAGAATTGTCTACTTAATTAAGTATAGTCAACTTTTTGAATTTTTACCGAAAATGGTTGGCTAACGAGCTTGGCCTTTATTTTAGGACACTAAAATAGTATACCAAAGGCCAATCCAATCTGTCAATTCTTTAGAAAGTTATCGTGCTGACAAACTAAAAATCTACATACACACAGATACACGCAGCCAGAAACATTCATCAAAACCTGTTTTCGGATTCATGGGGTCTTAAAACGTGAAACTTTGACAAAAACGGGTGGGGTGGGGGGTCAAATTTTATACAAATCTAATACCTTCTCTTGATGAGAATGTAATAAAATACCTTCTCAAATTTTTCATACGACCATTCCGCTTTTTCCCAATAACTTATAAAATTCTTTTTCGGCGTGACTAAAGTTTTCAAAACGTAAATAAGAAGTTATTTAAACATTTCCGCCATTCTCTCTTACATTTTATTTTGCGACAAAAGAAACTGTCGGGCGCAGCCGGTTATCTTTGGCTAATCTTTGGCTGATTCTCATTTCTTCCATCGCTGCAGTGAAGAGTGCATCACCCAGCTACGGGATAATCTATGACGATTATCACCCGCAAAAATGTATAAAAAATTACGATTATACAACAAATTATACGAAATTATACGAAAAAACTAATAAGTTGTTAGAAAGATTTGAACCCACGGCAGCGAGGTTATCAGCCAGGCTGTTTTTCACTCGACCAGCGGAGCTTGATGGGAGCGAATGCGCGCGAACCGGTACAGGTTCTGCATCTTTGGCTAATGTAATATACAAACGCTCATAGTTCTTACAAGGGACCAAGAAATCCGGGACACGTATCTTATTATTTTTGAAATAATATCGATTGATGATAGTCTCATCAAAAAGTAAATGTCCCAGAAGAGGTTTTCCCCTTTGAGAATTGTAGTCTTAACCCACGGTCGATAACGAAGGGCGCCCCAATACCGCCGATTCCGCGTGTGGAGTGAAGGTAACACCTAGCCTGGTGGTTGATTACAAATACTGTTACAAAAACACAGACAGGGCATGTCAATTCTCTCTGAGTTTTGCTCCATTCCGCAACGTATTTTGAAAAATTTGGGGACACCATCATCAAGACCTGGCTCTTTGGAACATCGTTTGTTCTCTAGAATTCTTCTATTATGTCAGAATTGTGAGTAAAAAAATAAATTAGCAAACGATTGTAACCGTTCAAATGCTGCCGTCTGCAACCCGGTGATTTCTATCTTTCAAAAAATTCATATTTGTCGGGAAAATAATCATTTCCTCAACAAATTTTTTAATTTTTCCACATTTTATTGATTCAAGGATCTCGCAAACCCCCGGATATTCGAAAAGTTTTCTTTCTTTCGTTCACTAATCCTTCGGAAAAATATATATGGGATCAGTGCCGTACCTATAAAAAAATTTAAAGTCGGATTCAACCAACACCCTTAAGATATTAGAATATTCGGCAATATCCAATATTATATTGATTCGCGGCTGTGAACTATAATTTCTGAGATTTCTTTTATTATGCATTTTTGCAGAATCTGAGGATATGTTTTTGGATATATTTGGAATTATAATCTTAATTACAATAAATCGTTTTTACAAACTTCATTAATTTAGCTGTAACCCAATAAGATATTATTAGAAAATGCTCTTTATACCAAAATTTATGCTGTCCTATGGGATTGTCTCTATAATAAGGTTCTATAGTATCACAATTCACAGCAAATTGAAGAAAAATAAAAAAAATTTCATTTAATTATCATAAAGGCTTAACTTTTAAAACTTAGAGTCTGTAAGCCCCTGGTGTACAAGTAAGCTCCATGGTATCCAAAACCCGAGTAACATAAATAATTGACCAATAAGAATGCTTACTGTATTGCAATTTAAATGGAAAGAAACGATTGGACTGCTGTACAGTTGGGCAAAAAAAACGTCCGTGCACAAATAGATTTTCACAAGACAATTATTATGCGATTTTAACTTTTTGTAAATGAAAGCTAATAAAATTTCGCATCAAATTCTCAAGATCGAATTTTAAATTTTTGTTTCTGTTTTATTTATTCAATAGCAAAAACGAAAAAAGCATTTTGAATTTTGAAGTATACTGGATATTCAAAAATGCTTTGATTAAATCAAAAGTACCTAGAACACTGAAAGCATCTATCCAAAAAGATGCCCAATAGCAAATGCACTAAATTTAAACAATTAATTGACAAAAAGAGTTTTTTAGTTGAATTAATAAAAGTTAATAAATAATTTGTTTTTTTAAATCAATTTTCATAAACAAATATCCACATCAGGTATTTGTGATGAAATAAATAAAGTTTTTTCTATGAAATCGATGACATATTACTTGGAAATAAAACCCAAGTATAATATTTGGCTACCAAATGAAAAGGAATAATTTTTAAACTACCTTAATAAACAAATACACCATTTGGCTGTTTCTGCAGGTAGAAACTTGATTTTTTCGATAGAGTTAACTGTAAATAACAAACTTATACATTTTCAGCAACATTTTTATGACAGCAGGTCATTTATTATTGTAAACAACAATTGTGTAAACAAATTTGTATCATTTTATGCATTTGTATGTAAAGTACTGCTTTTTTCACGGAATTAACAGCTAGTTATTTAGCAATGATTATTTGCTATGAATGGATAACATTTGATAATTATTTAACCAAACTTAATTAACTATTGCATTATTTATCTTTTTCAGCATTTTAACTTATTTTTGTGTATGTAATAAACGGTCGAAATAGTATATTGTGCTACAAGTGCGTAAAGTAGGCAGTTCCGCACGAGTGTGAAGTTAGCTGTACGAGCCAGAGACGAATCGAAGGAGAGTTGTAGGCGGATCTTAGGCGAGCTGTAAACGAGTCGAAGACGAGCCGGAAACGAACCAAAGATGAGTCGATGGGAAGTACTGTAAGCTTCACAAGAGTTTCAACTGCCTACTTTTAGCTCATGCAGCACACGATATTTTTCTAACAAATGCGGGAAATTTTCGATTTGAGATACAATAAAATCCAATTTTTTGAAAATTTATAGTAATTTTTGTAAATTTATGGTAAAATTACAAAAATTACCTAAAAATTCCGGAAATTTTTGGTAAGTTCTTAAATCATTGAAAATTTATAGAAATTTAGTGTATCCGAAGTTTTTTGGAAGAAATTCAAAGATTTCTCAAAATTTACGGATAATTTGCTAAATTTCAAAAATTTTCAGAAATTTATGAAGAATTAAAAAATTACCGATAAATTCAGATATCTAAAGGTTTCCGAAATGTTCGGTAATTTATCGGTAATTTATGGTAATTTGTCAGTCATTTATGGTAACTTATCACTTCGAGTATGTCCAATAACTTTTCACTAATCACAATCAGTCTCTAAGGCGTCAAATCATAATGAATTGAGGTTATGATTTTGACAGTCCTGGAAAGTAATTCTGACTCGAAATGCGCAAGCGGAACAACAAGAGAAAGTAATCTTACTCAAAGAGCGCAAGCGCAGCAGCTAGAAAAAGTCTTTATGACTGCTTTTTACCACGGTTTTGGAATTGGTCACTTCCCGCACGCAATACATGCGTCGAAAATCGAAGATTTCGTGAGTGCATTAGAAAAACACATTTTTTTACTTTTTTTAATATTTCGATAACGATTTACTATTTTTATTTTCATTCAAAATTCATTTAACGTAGCCATACGCGGTATATAAAATAAGATTTTTACCATTGCTTCACAGGTGAGGATATTGTTATGAAGTCAAAACTAATTCTAAGAAAAACATTTTGTGTTTTACTGATATCGTCGATGATGCATGTGATACATTTACATCCCGAAAAAATTCATTGCTTTTAGATGCTAGAAAAATGATTTTCGAAACTATCTAATAGCATAACTTTGATCATTTTATTAGGACTGACTTCGATCATTTTATCGTAGTAGTTTATTTTCAAAATAAACCGATTAATTACGTTAACCAAAAAAGAAAGTCAAGTTGTAATTAAGTTTTTTAAATAAATCATCAATTTTTATCAATTCAGAGAAATTGTTGTGAAGTAATTTTAATTATATTCTACATGAAAAAAATTTTAGTTTACAAATGCATTAGCCGAGAAAAATTTGTTTACAACATTGTTAATAAAAATAAAAACAGTGGGTCGTTATCGAACTGTCAACAAAGTTAGAAAATGTGTTATTAACAGTTGATTACATAAAAAGCAACTTTAAATGGTAAATATTAGCTCAATAATGCATTTGTTAATTAAGCCAGCCAAATAGTGCATTTGTTAATTACGGCAGTTTAAACAATTATTTACTTTTATTTGGTGACCAAATATGATACTTAGGTTTTATTTCCATATGATCGCGTTCATAGAGAAAAACTTTATTTATTCCATAAAAAATAACTAATCTGGATATTTGTTTATAAAAAGTGTTTTTATTGACAAATTATTTACTAACTTCTATCAATTCAACTAAAAAAAGTCTTTTGGTCCATGAATTGTTAAAGTTTAGTGCGAATACAGTGACGAATCGCCGCAAATCCCCACAAAACCATTTTCATTCACTTATTTGTTTATAAGAAACCTTTTTTTGGAAAGTTGATTTCAGTTTTCTAGGTACTTTTAATTGAATCAATGCATTTTTGAAAAACCGGTGTACTTCAAGGGTCAACATTTTTCTTTTCATTTTTGTTAGCAAATAAACAAAAAAATAAATAGAAATCGGCCATGACAGCAAGATGCGAAATTTTATTAGCTTTTATTTAAAAAAAAGTTATAATCGCAAAATAATTGTCTTTTAAAGTCAATTTCTCTACGTACGTTTTTTTTGCCGAACTGTGTGCCGGGACGCTCTAGATCATCGGTGCAAGCAAAGAAGCAAGTCTGCACATGATCGGACGATACCACTGCTGGCACAGCATGCTGTAGTCACTGCCGTGTGGCGCGCGGGATGAAATACCACGATGCGGTGGTATTGTGACTCAGTGGTCCAAAACCCTTATGGTCAGCTATGGGTTCTTTTCCAGCGCACGCACCTTTAGTACATCATTTATAAGACAAAGGCCCTGCAGGCTATCAACCAAACATCTGTGAGCACATACGAGTCCTCACTAGGACTGACTATAGAGAAAGGGTTTAGTTGTATTTTTACACCATTGGATTCCCTCAGTCTTCCATCCCTTCGATATCAATATCCTCTTTATCGCCATCCAGTGTTCCAAATCTTGGATTTAAAAGAGCCGGCTGAAGTTTTTATCCTTTAAATTCTGAGTAAGCCCTCTGAGTATTTTTACCGAATATGAAAAAATCTTTAGGTCACCTTTTAAAATAACTCAATACTTTTTTCTATCAATTTGTGTGATTTTTTTCGTTTAAAAAAGTAATAAGTAAAGTTTTCTTGGATGAAACATTTTAATTTTGCGTCAAAAAAAAGTTCCAACGTGATTAATATTGATTCAATTATCCCTGTATTTTAGATTTTGAAAAATGGGTGGAAGGCAGCAGCTTCTTTCTAACCCTACGCTTTTGATTGTTTTTAATTAAAGCTTATAAAAAGCAAAAAAAAAGTTAACGACTTTCCGAACAATTAACAAAAAAGAATTTCTTAGCATAAACAGTTATGAAGTTATGACGTATCAAAGATATTTTTCAGTCAAAAAAGAAATCTTTTCTTTGTAAATAATCTTTTTCCCCCTATACATCCTACATGTTAAGTTGTATAAAAATAAATTAAAGCAGATTAAATTATCTTTAAACGTAAAAAAATGTGTATTTTACTAATACATCGGGCATGATTTGACCTTGATTTATAAAGATTTTTTTTTCGATTTTTTTTCTTTCAACTTTCATGTAGGATAAATAGGGGATAAGGCATTATCCGAAAAGAAGATAAAACATCTTTTTACGTAGAAATCTCTTCAAGACGTCATGTTTTTAAAACTATTTATACTGGAACATTCTTTTTTTTAATTGTTTGGAAATTTGTGAAACTTTTTTGTGCTTTTTTAGGAGTTTTACGTAAAATGGAACAAATAAGTAGAATTAAGAAAAAGCTAGCTTCTTTTACATATTTTTCGAAATCAAAAAGGGAGGGGGAAATAAGTCAATATTACTGACGTGGGAATTTTTATAGCTTTCGAGCTTCGCGCTCGATGATGTATTTATCTCGCGCTTCGCGCTCGGTCTTTATATTTTCGCACATTCTTGCGCAAACCTTTTAAAATTAAGACTCAAAACATCCACCAGTGTAATTTTGTGATTGTGAAATCTCTTTTGTTAAAAGAGCTTGGATCGAGAGTTTGAGCGCACCTATGGCACACTACTGATGGTTATTGCACTCCGCGCTCAGGCTTTGTATTTCTCCCGCACTCGTGCTCAGACCTTTTAAAATCAAAGGTTAACGGACCAACAACTGTAATTTTGTGATTGTGAATTCTCTTTTGTTCAAGCTCTTTGGGCTTTAACGAACACATTCTCATCACGTATCTCGTGCATCGCACTCGATTCTGTCTAAAATGTCAACTTTTATACATTATATACAACAGTTTTACATCAAACATAATACATTTTCTATGTAACTCTGCTTGGGATCGCTTATTCAAATATTGCAAAATAAAGCACACATTGTATTTATCATGATTATTTTATCCTCTTTGTCCTCTTTCGCCTTTTCGGTCCTTTTTCCAAAAATTTAATTTTTTTATTTTTAATCTCATTTTTTACGATCGCAAGAAAATCTATTCATTCTATTGAAAACTGATTAATAATAAATGTATAGATTTTTTTAGCCGAACAACTCTTGTCTTTTAATTTTAGTTCGTACGCGCAATTTTAACTTATTCATTTTTTCTGTATCTTGCATAGTTTGACCTAAAAATGGAATTTTTTTCATGGAATTTGGAAATCATGAAAAATGTGGTTTCAAAAATTTTTGGTACAATCAAATTTTGAATTTTCAACTTTTCGACCAATGTAAAAAAGTTGTTACAATAATCTTGTAGTGCTTTTAAAAATCAACGTTTTTCTTCTCCTGACTTTTTTTCATATCATGCGTTGTTTGGCATAAAATGTTGATTTTATTTGTTTTTTTTTGGGGATTTTGAAAACGCTCTAACTCGGATAATTTTTTTTTAATAGAAAAAAGTCATAAGGATAAATTGTTTGAGTTTCTGAATGCTATGAATAATCGTATATAGAATTTTGAAATCTTGAAAAAGTGTAGTTCCAAAAATTTTCAAAATGCGCTCACTTTTTGAATTTTGATCCAAAATAGCTGGTTCATGAACTTATTTTTTCAGGCTTTAAAAAAGAGTGTCAAAGCAGAATCCAATCTGATAAATTTTTCGAACGTTATCGTGCCTACAGAATACAGACTACAGACAGACTGGCAAACACCTTCGTAAAAATCGTTTTTTCTGACTCAGTGGGTCGCAAAACGTGGAGATTTGATGAAAACCGACAAAGTGAAATTTTACATAAAACCAATACCTTCTCATTAGGACGAGAATGTAAAATAATATCGAGTTATTTCAAAATGAGGCCTAATGATATCTTTCATACTATTTAAAAATACTCAGGAGGCATCCCCGCAACATAATATATAGGATACAAACCTAGCCTGGTGTTTTAAGGGAAACTGGATTCTAGATGTGTCTCCTCGAATGAAGGTTGTGAGAATGAAACGAGAAAGCCCCTGTTTCTAGAAAGTAGCCAAAGTTTTATCAGGACCTAGGATTTTCTCTTGCCGTGGACTGTCGCGGTACTCTTCAACTTAAGGGTGGGGATTTAGATTCGATTCTGGTCCTCCACGTTCTCTGTCAATGCCTTATGAAATTGGCTTCTGATAGGGCGACATGTAGAAGCGTAGAACAGCATTAGATCAGCAAGGATGGACATGGGATTAAACGTGTCCCAGCTCCCCAACTTCTAGGTCACGACACCACAAACTTTCCAACATTATTTTTCTTTTTCTTTTTTTCCAAAAAATTTCTTGTAGTTTATTCTCATTCTGCCTTTCTCTTCTTTTAATCAGATATCAGTGTAAGTGAAAAATTTATTTATTTATAAACTGAAACCGTTGATGTGACCTTTTCCTCGCCACAAAAGAGATGGCATATATGACGACGTTGAAGTTTGCCACATATATGGATTTCAAACTTGTGTAATTAATATAAAAAAACCTAAGAGTCACATCGAAAAAGTAAAAACACCTATCGATTCGTCTCGGAAAAATCTCGATGTGCATTTTTTGTTTTTTTGTTTAAACAATTTTTTAAACAATTACGCTATTTGTTAGTTATGGATTTCAAAGTTGTGTAATTAAAATAAAAAAAACCAAGAGTCACATCGAAAAAGTAAAAACACCTCTTAATTCGTCTCGAAAAAATCTCGATGT
>NC_046659.1:57479576-57481698 GCF_010883055.1 Belonocnema kinseyi
CGCTATTTGTTATCTTTCTGCAATTGTTATAAACAAAGTATGCATCGGATCGAAAAACAAAGTACACCAATGCATTCATCTCGAAAAAATCTAGATGTGCATCTTTTTGTTTTGTCGTAAATGCATTTTTTAAACAATTAGAGCATTTGTTGTTCAGTGCTGTGTTGCTCCGTGCCTGTAGATATGGATTTCAAAGTTGTGTAATTAAAATAAAAAAAACCAAGAGTCACATCGAAAAAGTAAAAACACCTCTGGATTACAGGTTACAGGTAGCTAAAGTTTAATTGTTCATTGTCCGAGTTTTCGCACATTTCGATGACTTATTAATTTAGAGTGGAGGCTCATAAAAAATACTCGAATTTAGAAAAAAAATTTGGTTCAAATTTTAAAAAAATAGCGAATATGAAAAAGTAAATATCTATTGGATTAAATCAACTGTTTTAAAGCAAAAGATATGGCGTTGCTAGGTGTTGTTTTCAGCTTCTAATGAAACCTTAATTTTGGTCTGATTTTGGAATTGATTGTCTGAATGGTCAAGAATGTTTCAATAATTTATTGCATTAGAGTGAAAAGCTGTACTTACTTTGCGAGTTGGCATATTCGACACATGTCTGGAAACAAATACAAAAGGTTTTTTTGAATATCAAGGAAAGGGAAGCATGCTGGCAATTTTTTATTGTGTATCTAATAACTTTGAAATCCGATTATTTTCGATTTCAAAATTGATTTATTTACACATGTAGATTAATTTTTATATAGAATTTCGATTGACATACAATAACAGCGCTCAGTGTATTTTTAACATTCCAATGCTTAATACTAAATTTATTGACATTATTTACATAATACATAATTTAACATCTGTATTTAAGACAAAATTCATTTGCATTATTTATATTATGGACATTTTTATATTTACATTACATATATACAGTTCAACTTTGCAATACTTAACACTAAATTCATTACATCATTTACATTATATACAGTTTTATATTTACATTAATTACATTATATACGGTAAGTATTAAATTGCCTCCTACTCGTGGTTCTTTTAGGACTAAAGGTTTTAAAAGATGAAAAAGTATCATTTGAACTATTGCACGCACAATTGCGAGAAGTTGTGTGAACAGGGAGAATTAAAAATAGCTTGCCTATCGAAGGATATGATCTAATTTTAAATGAAAACTTGACACGTTAAGATTGTGTGTGGCAAAATGAAGTAAATCTAGGCATGTTGAAATTTTCGCAAAATATGGCGTGTAAGGTAATACGGCACAATGTAAAATACAAATTTACAGGTATTGCTTTTAAGAATACTGCACGCGTAAAATTCGTATAGCGTAGAAAGATCCACGGTGACAGAACAAATGTTACATATAAAACCTAAGACATTTTAAGATAAGCAATATATGGAGTTAGATGAAAAAGCAGCGGAAATGAGGAACATGTCAGTCCCATTGCGTTAATCAGGTCATTCAAATTTTTGTCTACTGTATTTTTTTTATTGGTACAGTTACTTAAAGAGAATATTATTAAAATGAATTATAATAAGTTGATAAACGATGCCGGATTGTATTGACACTCAAAAACAAATTTGGTAGAAATGGTTGATGGACATTGTTGGCTTTAGTATCAGATGAACTAAAAACAATTTAGTTCTTTCAAACATTTCGGCAAATATTACTGGTCCTTATCAGTGAGTTCTGTTAAATCTGTGATAAGTACATAATGCCTTAAGGGTAAGCTCTTTTACAGTTGAGAGTATTATGCATTGGTTAATATCTCAGTTGTGAAATTGTATACACTCTTTAATTTAAAATAAAAATTTTATTTTATTTAAACACCGATCGTTCAATTCTTATTTGTTAATGAACTTAAAACACTTTCACTTTAAAATAAACACTTTTTATACCTAACAATTGCAATTGTCACGTTATAAGTTTATATTTAACAACTTTAACTACAACGATTCAATGTTATCTCAAATAGTTGAATTTTAAGTTGTTTGTTTTTGATTATTATGAATTTCGTAATAAATCTCATTATTTAAAGTTACTTTGAAATTGCACATATTTCATAGCTTTCAATAGCGGCGTGGCCAGAGGGGGAGGGGGGGGGG
>NC_046659.1:57481798-57482799 GCF_010883055.1 Belonocnema kinseyi
CTGTAGATATGGATTTCAAAGTTGTGTAATTAAAATAAAAAAAACCAAGAGTCACATCGAAAAAGTAAAAACACCTCTTAATTCGTCTCGGAAAAATCTCGACGTGCATTTTTTGTTTTTTTGTTTAAACAATTTTTTAAACAATTACGCTATTTGTCATTTTTCTGCAATTGTTATAAACAAAGTATGCATCGGATCGAAAAACAAAGTGCACCAATGCATTCCTCTCGAAAAAATCTAGATGTGCATCTTTTTGTTTTGTCGTAAATGCATTTTTTAAACAATTAGAGCATTTGTTGTTCAGCGCTGTGTTGCTCCGTGCCTGTAGATATGGATTTCAAAGTTGTTTAATTAAAATTAAAAAAACCAAGATTCACATCGAAAAAGTAAAAACACCTCTTAATTCGTCTCGGAAAAATCTCGATGTGCATTTTTTTTTGTTTCAACAATTTTGTAAACAATTACGCTATTTGTTATATTTCTGCAATTGTTATAAACAAAGTATGCATCGGATCGATAAACAAAGTGCACCAATGCATTCCTCTCGAAAAAATCTAGATGTGCATCTTTTTGTTTTGTCGTAAATGCATTTTTTAAACAATTAGAGCATTTGTTGTTCAGCGCTGTGTTGCTCCGTGCCTGTAGATATGGATTTCAAAGTTGTGTAATTAAATTAAAAAAGCCAAGAGTCACATCGAAAAAGTAAAAACACCCCTTAATTCGTCTCGGAAAAATCTCGATGTGCATTTTTTGTTTTTTTTGTTTAAACAATTTCTTAAACAATTACGCTATTTGTTATATTTCTGCAATTGTTATAAACAAAGTATGCATCGGGTCGAAAAACAAAGTGCACCAATGCATTCCTCTCGAAAAAATCTAGATGTGCATTTTTTTGTTTGGTCGTAAACGCATTTTTTAAACAATTAGAGCATTTGTTGTTCAGCGCTGTGTTGCTCCGTGCCTGTAGATATGGATTTCAAAGTTGTGTAATTAAAATAAAA
>NC_046659.1:57482899-57489329 GCF_010883055.1 Belonocnema kinseyi
GCAGAAAAATAACAAATAGCGTAATTGTTTAAAAAATTGTTTAAACAAAAAAACAAAAAATGCACATCGAGATTTTTCCGAGACGAATTAAGAGGTGTTTTTGCTTTTTCGATGTGACTCTTGGTTTTTTTTTATTTTAATTACACAACTTTGAAATCCATATCTACAGGCACGAGGCAACACAGCGCTGTACAACAAATGCTCTAATTGTTTAAAAAATGCGTTTACGACAAAACAAAAAAAATTCAAATCTAGATTTTTTCGAGAGGAATGCATTGGTGCACTTTTTTTTCGATCCGATGCATACTTTGTTTATAACAATTGCAGAAATATAACAAATAGCGTAATTGTTTAAAAAATTGTTTAAACAAAAAAACAAAAAATGCACATCGAGATTTTTCCGAGACGAATCGAGAGGTGTTTTTACTTTTTCGATGTGACTCTTAGTTTTTTTTATATTAATTACACAACTTTGAAATCCATATCTGTGGCAAACTTCAACGTCGTCATATATCGCGTGTGCAAATGATAAAGTGCTATCTCGGTAGGCCGAAATGAATATCTGTAATCTTGGCTGGTGTAGTATGAAAAATTGACAATCCCATATAAATGGTATGGAGATTAACAACGTTATCTGAATTGGGGAATCTTCATATCTGGTCCTGCCGATATAGAACCTCGTTATTTGAACATGTTGATATGTGTCGCAGGTTTTATAATTAATTTAAATTTAAAAATTCAAATATATTAGATTAAAAAGCTTTAAAAGATTTATTACGTAGTGATTTTCAATCGCTAGACAATGAATGAAATTCGCTGAATATACAATTTTTATTTAATCGTTTTAATTACTTTTATAAGTTGGTAACAATTTTTTCTTCTTGAAAGTAAACTTTGTTTAAATACCCAGACGGGGAATTGAAAAGAATCAGTCTTTCATTTACGTGGTAGCTCCGAAAGATTATTGGAATAAAAAACTATGCGTAAGGTTCATTATCGAAATTTTTGATCTCCTCTCCTCTCCTCATGTATAGATTTTTCTATGGTTATTGTAATTATAAATTTTCAAAAAAGTAATATTGACCTTTTTACATTCTCATTTATGATTGAGAAAGTATTAGGATTGTCCGAAATTTGACAACAAAGTTTTTTAACAGATCTCCACGTTTCGAGACCCCCTGAATCCGAAAATCTATTTTTCACGATGGCGTATGTCTGTCCGTCCGGCCGTCCATTCGTAAACACGATAAATCTTGAAAAAATGAATGGGTCAAATCCATCTTTGTCACACTTTATTTAGGTCCTAAAATTTAATAAGTTCTAAATTTAATAAATTATATTTACGTATATTTATAGTATTGAAAATAAAAAACCATTTAACCCTATGACTTTTTTTGATAAACGAAAATTCTCAGAGTTATAGTATTTAAAAAATTTTTTAAATCAACCGAAATTCCAAATTTTAGGCCAAACCACTCACGATATAAAAAAGTGAAGTAGAGAAAAACATTGCTTTTCAAAACCTCTACAAGACCATCATAACAAGTTTTTGGATTTTCTTGGAAAATAAAAAATTCAAATTTTGATTGCACAAAAAATAATGAAAAATAAAAAATTTCATTTTGTAGTCAAACTATGTAGGATACAAAATAAGGTGAATTAGAAAAATTGTTATGCCAAGAAGGATCTACAATTTCGTTAAGAATCACTTCTTGATAGGACGCGTATTTTTTGTTTTATTCGTGAAAAATAACATTGAAAATAAAAAAAAATAAAATAAAAAATTTGTGGAAAAATGTCGAAAGTTAGGGGGGAAAAAGGATTTAAAAAATCTGTTTACAAATTTCTATCGAAAATCGAGCGCGCATCGCGAGTGTCACGATGAGAATGTGTACCTCAAGCCTAGAGTGCTTTGAGAAACTTCATCTTTGACTACACTTAATTATGTAGACAATTCAGAATATGAAGAGGCATATAAATACTGCCATCTAAAAGAGATCTTTTTAATAAAGTTTTATTCAAGCATTTAAAATGCAAAGAATAAATATCCGAGCGCTAAGCGCGAGGTAACCGATTATCGAGCGCGATTGAGTTTATTTAAAACAATAAAATATTATAAATGTTAACACCAAAAAATCTAATAATCGTTATTCTGTTATTTGTGTTCAAAGATTAATCATCAGGACAGTTTTCGCCTGTTAAAGAAAGTACAGTTTCAAGGTTACAAATCTTTCGTTTTATTTTTAAATTAAAATATAAGGAAAGCCTATGCTATTTTTGGGATATTACTTTCTCGGAACTCTACAATTTTCTTCTAAAGTGTTCATTTATATAACCTATCCTGTAAATGTTTTAAACTTTTGAAAAGTCTTGGGTGTCCTAAACATAAGAAATTGTAAGTTTCTAATTAGTTATTTTTTTACGATCACAGGGTCGATATCGAAATGGTCAACACTTCGTTTTTGCAAAGAAAAATTAACTTTGAGCAAGGGATAACATCAACGCAAGTAATAAACATTTTTTTATCTCCTTCTTTCTTCATTTACAAAAAATTGAATCCTGCTTACTTCCGTTATTGCGCCAGAATTTTAAAATTATTCTGCTGTAAGCAAAAGTCTCCTGAAATATATTTTTTCATTCTTTAATACAATCGCAGACAAAATTTCAACATATACGACACTAGACCTATCAATGTTAAGACTTATAACAACAGTTTTTAATACATTTTTACTTTTTTAATTTTAATTTCCATCGCTTAAATCTGTCAGTTGGCCATCCCTGGGGAGTTGGCGATAATTGGTGCTTTTACCTTACTGTTTTTAACTTACGGGTTTCAAATACAAATTATTTAGAAAAATAAAAAAAAACGCGGATATTTTTAATAAGTTATTATATTAACTACTTGGATATACTAAGAAGTAATTTTGTAAATACTTTTTTATACAAATCTGCATTAGTTCTTAATTCGTTTGAGTCGTATACGTTACTTCTAATGTATGAAGCATTTATTATGGTCAGAATGAAACATTGATGTTTAGGTTTATTATTATTTTTAAAAATTCTAATTTTTTGGTATACAATTTCCAAAAATAGATCATTAAATATACATATATCCCTGACCAGCTCCCATTCGATGCGGTTCCTTTCCTTCAGAATTGTACCAGAGGGTCTATGTCTATGACAAAGCCACCGGACTTGTCCTCATGCTGCGCATGGAGGGTCAATATATCAAGGGATTCTGCTAAATACGGTTACAATAGTTAACCCTCAAGTGCTAGAACCGGTCCCTGGAACCCAGACATTTTTTCAGCAGTGTTTTCTTCCAAAAGCTTTCTAAGTGTTTGTAAAATATTTATTATACGCAATTAATTTTCATATATATTTTTACAATATTCATTTTTGCGAGACTCTGGGCTGTAAATTAAAAAATAGAGCTAAGTCTATTTATACCCCAAATGTTTGAGTTTGAAGGTTATTTGGGTCTGTTTGACCCGTTCTAGGTGAAACGGAAAATTTTGAGGTTATGGCACTTGAGGGTTAATAAGCAGTTGCGGACTCACTTCGGGATGGTCGCGAAAGAAAAGACCACAACCTGATGCGTAAAAATTATGTCGAAAATTGAATGGCACCTAGGTGAGGTGTCGACCAACGGTGTCTCTTGGATATTGAATTATCTCCCACGGATAAATTGATATTTTCTCAATAATTAATTTCCTACATAAGAGCATGTAGCACCTGCATATACTAACATTTGAGACAAACAATTTTAGAATTTTTTCATGAGATCAAAACGTATTTTTGTTATTTCATATTTATACCAATTTAATATTTCCGGCAATTGGGTAATAAGTTGTAATATTTTTTTGATTTGAATCCTGTTTTTAGCCGAATTGGAATCTGTTTCATCCTATCAGTTTTGATTAAAATTATTTCTCAGTTTCTATTTTTTATTCCGGTAATTTGGTTTTTGGTAATTATAATTATTTCCTTAGCTACTCTCTGCTTTTTCTGTTGGGAAGTCAATATCCGTATAATGTTTTCGTTAATTTGAATGTAAAGCCATTTGAAAACATTGGTAGCATTTGCTTATAAGGGTTAAAATAATATTTGGGTCTAATATTTGGGTGGAAATCTGGATCTGAGATTACTTCTTTGATTTTATTGATATTAATTTGGAAAAGCGGGAATGGAAATCCAAATGATGAAAATAGTAACAGACATTTATAGGTTTTTACCATGGTTATTTTGTTGTTGGTTTCCATTTTGCTTATCATTTTGTTTATCATATTGATTGATTTTATTTTCCCATTTATCTTCTTTATTATTGTCAAAATGGTTTTATCACCGTTAGCGTTATTATGCTTTTGTTTGTGTTTATTCTCGGTTTTAGGTTCAATTATTTGTGTAAACTGCCTTTAAATTTTTAATTTACTTAGCGCAGTTTCCCATTCTTTACCTAAATCTTCTGATTTATCAAAATCTTGAAAACAGTTATGTTTAATAAATAATTTATATTCGATTCAAAGATTTTCATATGCTCTGCGTATTTCCCATTTGCGACTTTTTCTAGGGCATAGTTTATTAAAATTTTCCTAATTTCTATGAAGTAGTATGGATGTCTCGAGTTCCCTTCTGGTTACTAAATAATTTTTTTTTAATTTCCCCTGAAAATCTCTCAATATACATATTTAATCATTTGCATTTTGATTTACAAAATGTCCACGTTTTAGAGAATGTCGCGGATATTTACCATATGATCTGTTTTACATGTTTTTTATTATTTCAGAAAATGCACGGAAATATCTTCTTTGTTGTTACGGTATTTAATTAGCTAATTCATTATAATTTAAAAGGGCACTTATGTCATTACAAAGAAAAAATAAGTAGCTGTGATTGTCTCATTATTAATATTATTCTTAGGTTTATTTTCTGTATCTATATTATTTACGAGCATTCGCGAACATCTGTTCAATTTATCCTTTGTTGTCGAGAGTCTATGATGTCTATTTTACTTTGAGTTATTTCTGTCCTCTTATTGTTCTCTCTTGCCGGTATCCTATGATGTTACATATTAACTCTTATTCAGACACAGTTTTTAATGCCATTGTGGGAAAACTGGCGAGGTTCTTGTGAATTTTCCCATAAATAGAATATTATTGATTGTCTATTTCGTGACCTGCTTTTGTTTATCCTATTGTGAGGTTCAATTAATTCTCTTCTTCTTGCAAAAGAGAAACGAGCTGTCGGGTCTCAGTTAAGTCTTAAATTTTTTCCCTATCTTCCCTTTGTTAAAATATTTGTTCTCTTTGTTGTTCTAAAATACGTTGTATTCTATGATTTCTAAGAGTTAATCTGTTTCTAAAAAGAACAAGATGTGATTTTCCAATAATGAATCAACTTCAAAAGTTTCGTTGCTCAAATGTAATTGATTTTCAGATCTATTTCCATTTTCTAGACAAGAAGTTTCGTTTTACTTTGTCTTCGGTTATTCATTGGGATCGACGCGTCTAGTGTGAGTAAAACTTCATAATCTTAAATGAAAGTATTATTGATTGTGTCAAAGACTTTGCTTGCATTTCTGTTCGGAATTCAAGTAAGATTGTGCTATGGAGATTGATCACTTCTAGTTTAAACTGATTCAGTAAATATCGTTTTAGTTATTTTATGTCTATCCAATCTTGTACGAATGGTTGTAGATTTCGTATTCCTTCACGCATGACGTCTATTGTGACTTATTTACCCATTTATTTATTATATTAGGTGTGTCTTCCATGTTTTGGAGTATTGTTGAAAAAAGGATTTCTAATACGGAGATTAATGGTGACATTATTTAAGTTAACTTTTTTATCGGAAGAGCAGCAGCACCTTCCAAGTCCAAACTAGCATGATCGTTACCTTTGTTACTAGGCTAAGCCAATGTATTTTTGATTTACCCTGCTCGGAGTTTCATTCAATTTTAAACATAGTAAAAGTGCTTGCTAATGGGACATCCTAGACAATTTTGTTCTCAGGTCCTTTGTTTGGGAGATACGTAACATGATTTTGCGCGTATATTGCGAGAACACTTATTGCACGTGCGAACTCGCTACCGAACTGGAACGTTTCATTTCGTTTAGCGAATGAAACAGTCAGCGAGAAAAAAAATTTATGATATTTTGCCTGTCATGTTTCATTTTTCCCTTAATTATATATAGTTTTTAAATTTGTGTTTTCCAATGTCAGATTGAGTACGGTGCCGAAAGCATTGAAACTCGTTTTTCCGATACTACGTACACTTCTGTATATTGATGCGCTGATTACGAATGTGATGGTACAAATTGGCGCAAAATTTATTTTCGTGAGAAAATCATAAAAAATGTATAAAATCATGGTAATCCCTGTGACTGGTCACATAAATAATGTAGGACACGCGGGTTCCCCTCTCCAATTT
>NC_046659.1:57489339-57500597 GCF_010883055.1 Belonocnema kinseyi
AGGCACCCCTTCTACTGGTAATAGAAATAATGTCCCCTTCCCAAATTCGTATCGGGGGTAAAACTGATCATAGAAATAATGTAGGTCATGTAAGTTCCCCTTTTCAACGTCCGATCAACAGTCGAGAACGGACTCCTATGGCTGGTCACGCAAGCAGGGTGGATCACATAAGTTCCCCTTTCCAACGTTTAATGGGGTGTAAAAAGGCAATCCTGTGATAGGTAAAAAAACCACGATCTTAGATCTTAGATCTTAGTTATGTAAACCATAACTTTATCCTTTAGATTTCAATATAATAATATCATTTTCCTTCATTGTTTACATTATTTTAAACCTGAATTAATTTGACTAATTTAAAGAGAAATTTTCTAAATAATTTCGGCTTTTTATTTTACCTTTGTGTAGCTTGAATTGCGCCCTTTGAAACATCGATTATCACTTAGCACATTAATATCATCACTTAAGAATATAACGAACAATTATGTCATCAAAGAATCAATATTGGCACATGAATATCAAAGGCACTTCAAATAAATGACAAGGCAATGCGATTGAACAGGATAAAAAAGTAACTTTTATTCAGTTTAGAAAATGAGAGTAAGGCGTTTTGAACATTTCAAAATAAAATGTGATTTTATTGAAAGTTTTTGCTTTTTCTAATCGGGTTTTTGTAATTCAGCACAAAGGGTAGGTTATTTACAGTTGGAAGACAGGTATTACGTTGTAATGTCGAGGACGGTACATGAAATTTGGATGCGGAGAGAAACGTCGAACACAGACATGAATACGAAGTTTGAAACAATAAGGTGGCTTATTTTCACGTACAATAGTACTACATACTTTGAGTACGAGCAGCCCATAAAACTCGTCGGTTTAGCGTTGGCTCTGACAAGAACTGTTAAAGAGTGGCCTGCAGATCTTTCTATAGGTGAGCTTTTTGTTTAGTGAATAGAGCACAATCGGGAGATACCACGGAACGTGCCTTCGCGTCGCCCGGGACTTCGTGACCCCTCGGGAGTTCGGCAACCCTTTCGTACAGGGTCATAATGAGTTAACTGCAAAAAAATTCATTTACAAAGTTCTCCATCATTACTTTGATCCTAGTTTAGCATCACTATGAGTATCAGGACTTAGGTATGATCATCATAGCACAGTAAAATACATGTTCCAAATGACACCGAAATCAATATAATTTTGATATGCATCAAAAATGATATCGAAAACAAGAGCATTTCGATCAGCTGGGATGCTTGATCGACTTTTTAGATCATAATGATCTGATTCGGGATTATGTATCAAGTAAAACCAAGATGGCTGACGTCCTTAGATTACTTTGGCTCATATGGAAGCTTTTTATGGTTTCTGATCATGCAATGTACTTGAAAAGTAAATTGCTATGTTTAGTAGGTCAAATGAGCCAAAAATTAAGATCGAATTGATCCGATTGGACAGTAAATTATTATCTTGAGATTTAAATGATCTTTGTAGCAAAATGCTCTGCAACAAAATTGTTCCTTTTTTTACTGTAAGTGTGCAGCTTCAATATTTCTCATTAATTTAAAACATATAATTGTTGCAAATATAAATTTTTCCAGCTTAAGCGTTATTAAAAAATTGATATGCGTTCATTGTTAAACAATGTTATTAGTAAAAGCCTGTCTGTCGCTTACGGCATGCGTCTGTTGAATCTTGAGCTTCGCACTGGATATCACATGTATTTAGCGCTTTGCAATCGATAATTTATTTATATCGCGACATGCGCTCGGTCTTTGTACTTTTTCAACATTTATGTACAGGCTGTTATTAAACTTCATTTTGTTTTTTCAAACACTTAATTTGTTTATTTTCTAAGTTCTTTTTTACGATTTAAACAAAAAATAGGAATTCTTCAAAAAAGAATTCATAACAAATTCGCAGATCTTTTTTGGGACAACAATTTTTGTCTATTAATTTTTTCCGCAACTTGTGTTGTTTTTCCAAAAAATGTAATTCTTCTGTTCTAATGTTATATTTTTACGAATAAAACAAAAACTAGGGTAATGTAACCAATTGCTGGCAGGTCAAGGCGAACTTCAGGCTTTGAGAAAGAAATTAATGTCAAAAATTGTATGTGTGATTAATGTGATACTAATATGTGCAGTGCTAATATAACAGGGTATAAACTTCAAAACTTTATTTACCTCAATATATACTAGAAACTGAAAAAATAACATAAATTAGTCCGTTAGCCTAAAAATTCAACTCTCGGCAACGTTGACGCAATTCTTGGCAGGCATGGACTCAATCATTTGCACCCTAGTCATATTACGAGGAAGTGGTAAAGGAATCAGATTAAACAAAACTTTAATAGTATCACTAAGAAGTGAGTAGTGAATAGAAACATTTTCATTAATTATTTTTAATTTATAAACAAATATTCTGGCTTAAAAAACCTAAATGGCAGCATCTATCTAGTTCAAATTCAGAGGTTGTGATCCTTGGCTTCTTTTGACTCCTTCAGCAGAATTAGTAGAATTAGTATTTTTCTAAAATTGATTTTCTTTCTTTTAGTGTCTTTAGCTTTTAAATACCCTTTTCTAGTAACTCCTTTAGCTGAATGAATAAGATCGTTAATATTTGAAGATTGATTTTTTTTCGTCCAAAGTCTTTTCGGCTTCTAACTTTTTTCTATTCCAATCTTCTTGGGCTTTTTCTCGAATTTCATTTTGCCGGTTTGGTTTTTATTTTTCAGCTTTCTTAGTCTTAGATTTTTTTTCAATTGATTTGTCCTCATTCCTATTCTCTCCATGCCTGCAATGTTAAAGCATAGATGTCTTTCTCCTTCATTCGCCTTCCTTTTATTTTTGGGGTTAGAGGGAAACGCAAATAATCATGCATATTCCCGTTTTTTATACATTTTAATGCAATTTCTTGTACAGGTTAGGTTGAATTAGTTTTACGTCTAAAATCTGCAGGTTAGCGTAATGTTTTATCAATCAGATGCTAAACTGAAAACTGGTGACAAAACACTTCTTTTCTCTCCACAGTATTCAAATCAGCCTTATTATTATTATTTAACGCATTTTTAGAAGTGTTAAAAGTTACATCCGAGATTCTTTCTCTGAATTTAAATCAGACACTCCCTATTATTTACTAAATAAATTATAGTTAAATCTTAGTTATTTTTTTATTAACAACTTTAACATTTCTTCGAAACGCGCAAAAAATAAAATGGTCATTTCCGTCAATTATAACGTTGCTAGGGGTAAATGGAAAACTGATATTATTTAAAGATTTTCTTAAGCTAACTTGAAAATTCTTGGCAGCCTGGAAACAAGGTTGAATTTTTTAATTTCAGAAGATATAAGTTATTGTTTAGCATAAGATGAATACACGTTATTACGAAAAAATGTCTGCACGATTAAAAAAAATAAAAGACAATTTGCTATTGATCTCTATTCTCTTATTATTTCATATAATCTAGAGAAGGGTATAGATGGACCGTGAAATGGAATTTCTTATTTTTCATGATTGCTTGTGCAAGATGTTTCAGTGGCTCAGAGGATAGCTTGGCAGGCTTTTGAGCAGGACTGGGGTTCCATTACTGAGCCGGTACCAATGGAAATTTTTCTATGTACTTCTATTGGAGCTCTGTGGTCCAATACCCACTATAAACTGTAGCTCTCCTCAGAAAAAGCTGGTGTTGTACCAAGAGTAAATGGTCTCTGTCGAAGGCATAACCTTGGGATTCTAAGCCGATTTTGAGAATATTTAAAAATGAGTCAGCAATCTTCTTGCATTTGGGACACCTACGGGGGAAGCACACTGGATGATCGCTGGATGCATAGTCTGACCGTATTCTCCAACTGCGGCATGTTTGGAAGACTGCAGAATGGCAGAGTGGGTGAGGATCACTTTACCAGTGATAAAGGAGGACTTCATTTACTCTCTTTTTCAGGTTTGCCAGTCATTTCTTCAGCTTGTGAATTAGCTTTAATAAATTTATAAGAAAAAACATTTTGATTCATACCTCTATTGAAGCTGAGCAATGAAAATAAGTATTTTTATAATGATACATTTTATTCTTTTATGTTCAGATATCAGACGAAAAGCTCGGTTATGCGTGTGACGTAACTTCAGGACTGAAGTTATTGATTTAATTTTGTCATTCGAATGGATGTTTATGTAATTGATATCCTCCTCTCCTATCTGCATTAGTGAAACATTAGGACACGCTCGAGTTAGTACTGTAGTGAATTGTTCGATTGAATGTATGTCCTTTCCATGAGCTACGTGTTTATCTGCCGTTCTCTTTAATACACCGCCAACTCCATCCATTGGACCCTTGCCGTGGCAAGCTTGAGGGAAATTCCGCGTGCATAATTTTATCCTGGGAAAAAACTGTCGCAATAAAATGGTCAAAAGATTAAGAGAGAACCTGTTCTTATACTGCGCTGTAGGCCCATTAGAAACAAAATGGATAGCGGCAATTTTTGTATTATTACTAAGTTTTAACGGAACTGGTCTTAAGTGAACCTAAATGTCTGAAGCGCCATGGTCCAGACATGCCGAAACAGTTGCAAATGATTGTGTTATTAATTTGCTAGTATACGTATATTACACTCCGGTATGTAAAGATAACTGCAGTTTTCAAACACCAAAATGCATTGCCTGAACTTCTTCATTATGTTTGCACACATCATTTTCTGCAAAATCGACGCGGAGTACAGCTTCATTTTCCTTTAAATATTCTTGGATATCTCGTGAAGTCCATACTGGTGGTGCATGTTGTAAACATATTGTAAGAACAATGGTTCTTGTTTATTGTACTTAAGAATCAAATCATGTACCGTGCTTGAGAATTCGAGTTTCTTAATTGGACAAACTTCCTTTTCCTGATCTTTGATATTTCTTTTTTCGGAAGTGCGTTTCCATTGAAAATAGTCAACTTTTTTGTCTTGGCAGGTCTCTCTTACAGTAAAAGATTTCTTATTTTTGCATTTCGTGCAAGTGCGATACATGCACGCATAATTACTTACATCGCAGCATACATTAGCACAAATATCATCCAACTTCTTAGTCGAACAAACAGAACAACTATAAAAGGCATTGAGTAAGAATTGGAAATTCGCATGCTTAATACACGCACATGTGTCTCGGTCACTCAATTTTGGATGCACAATCCAATATGGCTTTAACCGTACAAATGTTTGATATGACATTTTACTCAAGTAGCATTGCTGGTACTTTTGGTGTAAATCAATAAGAGGTGCCAAAAGGAATCACTTTTGAATGTTTTTTTTGTGCTCCCCCTTACCAGCACACATCCGAGAATTTTCATCATCCTCTAAAAATTTTCTTACATTTTTACCCTCTTTGTTAGATAAGCATAAAGATATTTTTAGCGAATCTGCAATTGGAACTCGGCGAATAGCCTTCACACTCAATATATCTTTGACCTCTTTACCTAGTCTGTATCGTTTAAAATGGCTATTAACAAGTTGATTTTAAAGTCTTCGTTCTGCCAAAATTGATTTTTCAGCTGCTTCTTTCCTTAACTGAGCCAAAAAAAACTTCACCGACTAAAAGTTTCCGTTGAATATTAAAAGTGAGTGGTCCGTTAGATTCATTTAATATCCGTTTAACTTTTGAAGATGGAGAATCCGAAATTTTATCTGGTTTTTTTAATTCTTTAGAGCTTTTTTCAATCTACCTGACTTTTTTTCTTTTGAGCAAGCACGTTTCTCATCATTCAAATTTTGCCTATATAATCTTTTTCTCTCTTGATCATTCTTTCTTTTTGCATCCAATGAAGAACTTTTCGGTTGCTTTCCTGAAAATTATTAAGAAAAAAAATAGGATGTACCACGATTTATTCAAATAAACATCAAATGATCTCAATAACAACATTTACCTTACGTTGTTGGGTGACTGAAAATAACTTTTTAATCCCGTTGGAACTTATGCTATACACTCGGGTCAGAACGATTATTTTTTAATCACAATTACTTGTCCACTGCCCGGTCGTGTGTTTGAAGTCACTGACAGTACAACTAACCTCGAAACTCGCGACTGGGGCCGACAGGAGTTTTCGCGCGTGAAAAATTTAATAATATTTCAAGTTTGTGCGTATAAAAAATAACCTTATAAATTTATTAAAAATCAATACATGTATATTTTTGTTCGCTGAATCCAAATCTGACCTTATTTTTTGATATTTCTCAAGTATTGGAGGAGTTTTAGGCAGGACTGACAGGACATATCATTAAGGTACATATGTCTGGGAGCACAGTTTAACTAATTTTTTGAAAAGATTGAAGAACTATCCGAGTAACAAATATCACCCAAACTTACATTGATTTGAATATTTTTTCTTATATGAAAACCAATTTAATTTGCGTGGGACCGACAGGACACAAAAACGAAGGACAACTTTGAAATTTTCTGTAATAATCAATAAAACAATAATCGAAGTTACAAAATGTATTTTTTTATATCATTATTCACAATAATGATATAATTTAGGTTGCAGAGAGATAAATTACGGTAATAGTAGTTTAATGTTGCTAAAACATTAGAAAATTTGTACTTCGGACACGAGACCGACAGGACATTTTTGATTGTTTTTTATTTTTAGCTACAATGAGATATAATTAAGATTCATCAAAATAAGGGAGGTTTTTCTTTATGTTGAGCTTCTATTATGAGAATTTTTTGCATTGCCCATCGCTTCTTTATTATTGATTGCAGAGCTTGGACACAAAATGGCCAACTTTTTGAGAATCACCCTTATATTGCGGATTATATCAGTAATTTGTATGGCTGGAATATACATATCGATGGCTGCTCTAACGCGCAATATGATTGTACCAGCAATTCATTTCTTTCAGTGTAAGTCTGATAATTTTTTCTATCGAAAAAATGTCATGCGGATAAATTGTTCGGCTTGCTGAGTACTATAAATAGACTAAAATAAAATTTTTAAATCTTGAAAAAAATGGTCAACAATTTAAAAATGCTCTAACTTTTAAAATTTTTTATCCGGAATGTAAAAATGTTAGCACTTGTTTTTCAATTTTGACTGATATTCATTAAAAAGAATAAAAATACGTTTCTAAAAAGGAGATTTAGGTGTCTATAATAAGCTTATATAGTGTAAGCACTTTATACAATATTATTCAAATAAACATAATTTTCAAGCTAAAAAAAAGGTCTTGTTATTCTGATAAATATATTGAAATTCAAAAACATGTATTTACACTTTTTATTTTTATTTTAATAGATCATTTTCTTAGCTTATTATAAATAATGTTTTAAAAATGTATTGAAAATTAAATAAAGAAAACGTTATACTTAATAATTTTGATGAAGAAATGACTTAAATGACTTTTTTCCAGTATCTACTTTTACATGGTATATATTCCCTAGTTTGCTCATCTTTTTGAATCGATTTTGATTTGTACAAGAATAACCAAATAAGTTGTCACCATTCCAACGACCTGCAATTAATATAAAGTTTCCTATGATTTTCCCTTGGTCGTTTTTTAGTAATGTAAGCTCCATTCAATTTTGATACTAAGTAAAATACTTATTTTACTCACACTTTGAATAAAATTGTGGTTTAAGTTGAAACATCCGTGAGCCGTAAATACCACAGGATTTAGCTTCAATTGCAACATGAATTCGTCAAGCTGTAATTACGTACTTATTGTAAATTGCAAACATAAGAGACAGCCTTAATATACATACTACATAACACATTACTTTTAAATTATTCAATTACATGCAATTATTTATATGTAACATTTAATTGAATGGGTTTTATTTTAAATACCTCTGCACGAAATTCTGCATTGGCTGTTGGTTCGTGTAACTCACATACGATGCTTCTAGTGCATGAAGCCTATATATATATATCAAAATTAGAATAAGAAATTGGTTAAATAATTATCAATACAAATGTCTTATAAGTTTCTTATTATTCACACATAGTTAAAAATCATATTGAACGTAACTCTAACCAGACCAAATAAAAAAGGTTCACATTTTGGAGCTAAAATGTGTTTCTCGTACGGAGCAAGATATGTTTAGTGCAGATTTAACAATTACTTTTCTACTCCAAATAGATTAAGATCAACTCCAGTTCCAGACAATATAAAATTCCAAGCCGTTTATACTCCGAAAATTTATAACACTGCACTAAATCCTAAAGCATCATTTTTTGATCTGTATTAGATCAAAGCATTAAATAATGTAGAAATACATTACGACTATATATTTGATATAATAACCAAATTCAAATCCTTCTAGTATTTGTAATTATGCAACGTTTTGAATTAATATTGGACCCAAAAGTGTGAGAGGTTGGTTTGGTTGATTCTTTCATTTATATTCCTCTTGTTTCCTTTATTATATAACTGTTGCTGATGAGGCAATCCTACTGGTTTTTGGAAACCTATACATCTTTTATTTTAAGGTTTTTAAAAATAATTTCGTTAATAAAGTTTACTTTTCATTGAGTTTATATTGTCAAAGATTTTTTTTAAATCTACTTTATACTTTAGGACTTAGTTTGTGTTTTGAATGAGTAATCTTAAATATTTTTAAGCTTAATTATCTTTCTTGGCATTTATTAAGCAAATTTGGAAAAAATTGATCTCTTCGTGGAGAATTTGCTGCATATATACTGCCGTGCAAAACAAGAAAGGCGGTTACTGCATTTGTTTATTAAGTTCGAAATATTGATGTATTTACGACCGTACACAGAAGAAACTGGGGGTTCACTAAAGTTGCGGCCTAAATAAAAGTTGTTAACATTTAGAACTTGAGCTCCAATAGATACGTGAATAGAGCCAAAAGAGTTTCTTAAGAAAACAGTTAAAAATAACCTAGTTAACCCCAGGAATAAATTTTCTCTTTTAATTATTTATAAATAGAGTTGGATGTAAAATGTGACATACCTCAGAACAGATAAAAGGCCTAGGTGATGTTCAGAAGATCCTTTATTCTATTTTCTAGTCTACGTTTCGAGAGTCAAATGCCCTCCCAATCAGAAAATTCAGTGTCAAATTATAAGTGCATAGATATTATAAAAGAAGAAGTAAATTTGTTTATTATAAAAGCATCTTCTTAAAAATCTTTTTTATCTTGAATTTGCTCTATTTTATTTACTTAAAATTCTATCATGTTTAAAAGAAAGGAGATTATCAATAATTGATTATTATTAAAAAAGTTACTGAAAAAATTTCAAATTTAAGTTTGAAAGAGAAAACAGAACTCACTTCCTGCTTCATATTGAAGGCTAACCAATTGTTTCCCCAGATAAAAATGCGTGAGGGTGCACTTTTCTCCTCTCAGAATGCTTAGGTAATAATTGCATTTTTTATTATTAAATTATTGATTGAAAGAAACAACATTTTTTTACTAAACTTTGAACTGCTACCTCTAAAAATAAATACCAAATTAGATGATATATGAAATTACATTAACGATTGGATCAAAATTATTTAATTTAACTGCCAGTAACAAAATAAAAAAAAACTTACTGTCTGGTCCCTGTTAAAAAGGCATTAAAACATTAATTAAATCATATAGCACCTGCTGAAAATATGAGCACAATACCTTTCGAAAGGGTTAAATTTATTTATGAAATGTTTCTTAAAATGTATTGCTTAATTTGTTAATATTAATTTATTTTTTCCAATTTTGTTCCTGAAGCTTAGTTGATTGAATAATTGAGAGGCTGGATCAAATAAGGGCACATATTTATGTCCCCATCTTCGATCCGGCCCATCAATTATAAGAAAGTGTTTTAAATTGTTATAATTATGCGAGAGTGGTTTGCCAACATGCTCGTGCTGACACGACGTGCGCAGCATATGCGACGCATATGAGGTTACATTGTGAGGGCAGCTAGGCGATATGCGTATGCGGACACGACGTGCGCCGCATATGTGACGCATATGAGGTCACATTAGTTAGAATTTTCGCCATTACGACGTTTCGATCATTCTGCACATCGTGCACGCACCATGCATACCCTACGCGATGCGGAGCCAAGTCATCTTCTCTTTGATCTGAATCTTTGCATTATCTGGAAAATCGTTGGTATGGCCGTATGTCCTCCATTCCACTCAGCTAAGATCATCCATTTACTTTTGTTGAAAAAACCTTTAGTTTTCTGTCGACTCTGATAAAAACTATAAAAATTTTGAATAAAAACTATTTCGTATAAATTAAGCAAACTGCAGGCTATGTATTCAGGAAGTGTAGGTGAGTGATTTTTTGTTTAAGGGCATGCTCTTCGGTGACCACGTGACCAAACTAGTCTCTGGTTATAAAATTTTTTTTTGTGTTCACTGTGTCTACACGGATTCAAATATCGTGTTTAAACTTTGACAAATAAAATAAAAAGCACTAAAGAACGTTTGTATACATCAATATATCGGTAATTTTAAAGAAAGTTTATTTATAAATTGATGGAATAGGATATTACCATTCGAGTTATTGCACTTTGCAGATCATTTTTGGTTTGATGCATTTTAGATTTTTTGATTCGCTCATATAAAGCACTGACACCAATTTTATACTAAATCGTCTAAACCTTGAAAAAAATTAATGTGAGCAATAAAATTTGTACATTTGTTGCAGAGCAACAAATAAGTATCTGCACACACGTAACCTATCATTATTTTTTGGGAATTTTTAGCGATTTCTAGCGGAGAAAAAAAGAAACTTTGAACGTCGATAAAGTCGAGATCAAGTATCTAAGTTCGTTCATGAAATTTTTGTGCAAAATGATTTTCATTTTTTTCGTCTTAAAAATAAAAGATAAATTAAAAATTGGAAACATAGCAACACCACCAATGTACTCAAATTTACTCGTCGTAGTTTTCCAACCAACTTCCATAATTCTTGATGTTGAATCGATCAGCTGATAACTATTGTTGACAGGGAACTAACCGGCGGGGCTCAGCGTCGGACTCGCCTTGTCTTTCTCCCCCGGGCAAAATTTTATTATTATTAGTTTGGTATAACTTAGAATTGTTTCACAACAGTACCAAAAACCCACAAGAATATATAAACATTAGAAAATTTTAATTATTTTAAGAAGATGAACATTTCTCAAGATGGGACTTGGACGGATTTTCGAGTATCACATTCTAAGATGTTCCTCGATTTTTTTGAATCAAGGAAAATACGTTATCGACGTTAAAAGTTTTTTTCCTATTCCTATAGTACTTCACTAGAAAACTTTCTTCGTAATTATAAGCAATTTG
>NC_046659.1:57500697-57515063 GCF_010883055.1 Belonocnema kinseyi
AACGTTCCTTAGTCCTTCCGGTATAACTTCATAAATCCTGAACACGATATCTCAATCCGTGTGTACGTAGTGAGGACCGAAAAAAATTTAAATAATTTTATTCTCCACACAAAAATTTCATAAATGAACTAAGTCACGTGATCTCGACTTTATCGAAGTTCAAAGTTTCTTTTTCTCTCCGCTAGAAATCGCTAAAAATGCTAAAAAAAATAATAATAGGTTACGTGTATGCAGATGCTTATGTGTTGATTTGCAACGAATGTGCAAATTGTATTGTTTACATTAATTTTTTTTTAAGTTTAGATGATTTAATCCAAAATTGATTCCAGTGCTCAATATACGCGAACCAAAGAATCTGAAATGCATCAAACCAAAAATTAACTACAAGGTGCTATAACTCGAATGGTAATATCCTATTTCATCGATTTATAAATAAACTTTCTTTAAAACTATAAACATATTGGTGTATACAGTGAACACCAAAAAAAATGCTCATATCCGAGGGCTAGTTTAGTCACGTGGTCACGAAGAGTATGCCCTTAAAATAATTAAAATAAAGTGAGAATATTTAAACAATGAATACCGCCAGGATTTTTAAATTTATGAAGGAAAGTTTTCCTATGAACATATATGCAGTCGTTTGACATATCACATACATGGTCATCAAAAAGTATCGGACCCCCCCCCCCCTATCATGAAAAATATGCATTTTAGAGAGAAATGTTTTGTACAAAAATTTTAGGGTTTTGGACGAGGATCTGATTGGTAACCTTGCAGCCGACCCGATCACCTTCGGGGTCATTCCAGGGTCGCGTAAATTCAAACAAGGTCTAGACGACTGATCAGCGAAAATATGCGTTAAAAAAATGGTTAAACATCGTATTTAGATCCGGTCGACTAAGGCGAGATCCACCGTAGGTCTCATCAGCCCACACAAAAAAACCCTATGTGGATCCGGTCCGCTAAGGCGAACTCCATTGAGGGTCTCATCAATCCACAAAAAAGGTCGTATATGGATCCAGCCAGCTAAGGCGAAATGGTCTCATCAGACCAAAAACAAACGTTCGTATGTAAATCCGGCCAGCTAAGGCGAGATGTTCTAATCAGACCGCAAACAAAAGTACTCATGTGGATCTCGCCTTAGTCGACCGGATATAGATACAATGTTTAACAATTTTTTTTAATGCATATTTTCGCTGATCAGCCGTATAGACCTTGTTTTAATTTACACCACCCTAGAATGACCCCGAAGGTCATCGGGTCACATGACCTTAATGCATATCTGAACGTACAATTTTCCGTTCTTTCGATTGGCGGTGTCAAAAATAGGGGTTTCCATTTGAAACATAAAAGTTGACGTTGAAATAACCTTGAAGGTCAACACCGAGGTCAGCTGCAGGATCACCGTTCAGATCCTTGTCCAAAACCCTGAAACTTTTGTATAAAAATATCTCTCAGAAACGCATATTTTTGCTGGAAAGGGGGAGGGGTCTAATACTTTTTGATGACCCTGTATGTTAAACAATATTTACATCAGATAAATTTTATCTTTCGTCAGATAAACGTGCTAAATTGTTTATATCAAATTGAAAGATAACATTTATTCTTGGGGTTTACTGTGATGGAGGTGCATTCACAAAGCAACTGCTCGAAAAGTAGGTCTGGCAAGTTAGTGACCGATTTACAGTTATCGACCGATGACTTGAGACGAAAAGTTTCTTGCATTTGCATATGCCATTATGTTAACAGTTTTGCTACATAACCAGAAAATTATATTTATTAAGTCATTATATCTATTTTAATTCCGGTAGTACTTTGTACTTTAATTATCTTCAATAAGTTATGTCCATCAATTCCATGAAGTGGGTGCTTTAATGTAAAAGTTATGTTATTAATTAAACAAAATTTTCAAGTAGGCAAAGCGAAAAATAGGTTCTTTATAAATAGGCTTAATTTTAACCGGTATCCTGTAGAACACCGACTGAGGTATCATTTAGAGCTTATTTATCGTTTTCGGTTCCTTAACAGTAAGTGGGATTTATTTTTGTTGTAGCTCCTTTGGAACCATAAATGGTTTCTAATGGAAACACCAGTTTCTTCTGTGTAAATACTCCTAACTTTATAAGTCATCTGAAAATTTCTAGTTATACAGAATAAAATACCTGTGCAATCCGGAAAAATAAAAACCTCTCACTACATGAACTTGTACTGTTCATCGTCATTTGTTTGAATATACATTATTATCTTTTTTGCTTTACGAAAGATATATTCAGGTCCATATCTCAATTCGACTGTAGGTACATAAATGTATATAGTTAACCGTTTTCTTGTTTTGCACGGCAGTATATAATTAAAAATACCTCTTCACTTGTCATGTGGCATAAATGATTGACTGCTAGAACTTTTATCACATAATAGCAGAATAGATAGATGACTATAACAATTTCATTTTTTTTGTTCTCTTCCTTTGATGGTATAAATGCTACACAGAAAACATCCAATGAAAGCACAGTCAATATAGCGACAGAGATTCCCAGTGATATAAGGATTTGAAGACCGAAAACTTGGTTAACAGTTCTGCAGATTTTCACTAAGTCCAGATGAATAGTCCTAAATTATCCATGCAAAATAATTAATGCTATAATAGACGGTTTTTTGGAGTGCTTGCTCTTACTTGGAAGTTCTTAGCATTGCCACGTTATCAGTCGTCCTCTGTCCGAGTTTTAAAGTAGCAGCTTTCGCTAGACCAATTTTGTAGCAAAAGACTTTCGCATATTGCGTACAAACAGAGTCACATCCTGTTAACTTCTGCAGTAAATTGTTCAATTGTATGAACGTTTTCTTCAAGTAACTGTAATAATAAAAAAAATAATACGAAGCATAAGTATAAAATATATTTTCAACGTTCACTTCTAAAGTTTAAATATTTATTTTAAAAATTATTATAATCAATTACAAAAACGTGTGAAACAATTATTTCTCTCAATAAACCATAATCATACACAATGTATTTTGTCAAATCAGATTTACAAACTTATGGGTACGCGCAATTAAATCATATAAAATATTTTAAAATTTTTATTTAAAACTCATTAGTTTTTATTATGTACTAGGCATGACGAACTTATGAGTTCAAGTAAGCAACTAAAGTGAACCTAATAAAAAAAAAATGATGGCAACAATTTTAATTTCAAACTAAATAATTTGTATCAAGTACCCAACAAGGCAAACTTTCTGATACACATAAGATAATAATGTAGAATTTTAGGAATCAATGTTGTCAAAGATGTCTATATCAAATATATTTATTGATCACAAAAGTTTCACACTTGATCCTTAAGTGTACCCACAAGTTCGTTAAGCTGCGGGTACGTGATAAAAATTCATATGTTTGGAGTAAAAATGTTGCCAGAATTGATTCCAAAAATTTTGCTATAATTTCTTACGTGTATCCATAAGTTCGTAAGTTGAGTACTTGACAAAAATGATTAAGTTGTAATATGAAATTTTTGTCAGCAATGGTTCAAAAAATTGCACTTCACCTATATTTCTTTCCGTCTCTGTATCCGAAACTTTTGTCTTATTAAATTAGAAACTTTTAAAACTGAAAATTGTATCATACGCAAAACCAAAGCAGTTGCCAAAGTACTTTGTATCTAATTTTCGATTTATGAAATGTGTATAATTTTATATATAATACCTTATTATGCATGAAAATTGAAGTTCTATGATGAGTGGGACAAGTATTAAAAATAGAATCATTAGTGCGCGTAATATTTTGGTAAACAGATTAAACTCTGATCCATCAGTAATAAATTGAGCTAGCTCCATAAATGCAATCAATGTTATTAGAATTGTTATAAAGCTTAAGTGTTTCATAAGCAACATATGTAAATTATCTTGAATCCCTATACTTTCAAATTGCTCCTTCACTATGTTTATTTCTTGAAAACATTGTTTTAATTTCTAAAGAGAATTTAAATTCATAAATTATATGGAGTTATTTTTTTAAGGAGTTATTGATTTTTTTATACCATATACATATACACAATTCTATATCGACAGCATGATGCTCTTTTTAGATGGACGCACACATATTTGTGCGGTTAAATTTTCTAGTCTAAAACAAATCTTTATTTTTAAAGTAAATTATAGGATGATGTTGAATTCAAAGATTTTGACGGCCGAGAATGAAGAATGAACATTTTTTAAGGATCAGGAAAAATAATTATAGTTTTGTAGTTTCCAAGCGACATGTTCAGGCTTGTATTAATAAATATAATAGTTTGCTTCAAGTTTTCAGTAAAGTATAGTTACCCCATTCAGGCACACGAATTATGAGAAACAAAAATTCTCTTTCGAGTTACAAAAAAAAGATCCTAGTTGAGGGTCATGTTTCAAAAATGTTGCTCACAAATTTTTTGTCTGGAGTCCTGTTTTGTTACTCGATAGAGAAATTTTTTTCTTATCATCTGTGTGCTTGACAAGGGTATCGGCCTATTACTCAACCGTTGCAAGCAAACGATTTTACGGAATAAAATTCTGTATGTGTCGTTTCGAAACAAGAAATATGATTATTTTTCCTAACCCTAAAATATTTTTCATTTATTTTTGACATCATTTGAAAATCTAAGAAGAAAATCATCCTTGCTATACCTACACAAATTTGCTTATCTTTCCCTATTTGATATTGGGTTTTGATGGGGCCCGTACAATAATTTCTGGCCTAGAAATACTGATGGGGACTCTATCAGGCTTTAGTAGACAATGTCTTGATTTGCATTGGCGAGGAAAATATATTAGGAAAATCTATTAATATATTAATTAATTAATATGAAAGTGAAATACTGCACCTAAATTTGAGATGAGTAAATTGAAATGTAAGGTTTATAGAAGAATCCTGAATATATTTGTTTAATTACTCATTCGCGAGCTGTACGGAAAGATTCTTGTCAGCCTGCCACATCGTAACGTGCCTATGAAAGATCAAAATCTATAACATTTTACTAAATATTTATTGAGGGTTTGAGTGTGGATACCTGTCGTAAGTTTAAAAATATTTCATTGCTTGTAGAAGTAAAGGCCTGACATTTTTGATCAGTAAAAAATACTGAAATCGTGTAGGAGATTGTTATCACCCCAACCTCTCATCATCAATGTTCTGTAGAAAATATAGTGCAAAAGTATAATAATAAAGTCTGTTCGAAGAATTTTACGTGTTTTACGTTTACAGATGTGAAAAATTCGATTGTTTTAATGAATGATCGAATGTTCAAGATTCAGATGTAACGTGGAAATTCTATATATGCTTTACAGAGAATTCATCTTGCTGCATAATATTTGCAATTGTTTGTAGACCTACTTATAACAAATCAAATTCACATATATTACTGGAAAATGACTAATAATGTGTCAATCTAATCTAGCTTAAGTAAAAAAAATACCCCTATATACCCTATAGGCCAAAGCGTTATTTTACCAACATGGTCCTGACTAATTTTCCCCGCTAAAGCTAAATGATAAATAGGTCAAACTCACCAGAGCCCCACCAAAACCTTTTCCAAATTTCTGCACGGGTGTAAAATGTCAATAATATCACTTAAATAATAAACTATGCATGTGTTTATACTTCTCCGTATGTCCTCTCGATGATAATTACAATCAGATATAATAGTAAATTTCCATAAATAAATATGTAGTGGAATAATGCAGTATTATAGTTCACTGTAGTGCCATAATAATCAGCGTAACGTTGTTCGAATATGATTGACGATATTGCAGTAACAATAAATAAAAATGTTGCATATAAAAGACTTAAAGATACTCTAGGATGACCAAAAGGGAACTCAATAACACCAATTCCCAGAGTCCATTTGATTATAGTAATAGGAAGAAATGCATCGCTAACGTTTTTCAGTATAAGCATATTGATGGGATTATCAATTTTTCTGGTGAAATTTTTACAAAATTGGATTACATAAATAGAAAGTATCGTATAGATTAATACACACAGTAACGTAATAACGTTAATTTTATGCAAGCATGAATTTTTTAATTACGCAAAAGTGACGTTTCGAGTCGTTTTCGACAACCAAACGATTCAACATATGAATGAATACTAACAATAATTTGAGTGGAATGTATGCCATTACTGTACATTATAAGAACTAGCGTGCCTAATCATAAATAAATTAACGACCTGCTTGCATGAAAGTGGTTTGATAAATATTAAAAGAGAAACAGCATTTATACATGGAAATATTTGTTTAGTTTAAATAGAAAAATACTGACAAATTAAATAAGCAAAATTAAAATATATTAAAATAAAGTTGTTTTTATTTTGATACAGCCAGCCGTAATCCCGACCTAGGACAACGAAGTTTTGATAGAATTTAAAGCCTTATTTAATGATTATATTAACAGCAGTGTTAAGGGCATGTGACATACTGTCACATAAACAGTTAAATTTCATTATATTCGTCGGGACTATAATTATAAAAATTAATATGTTCATCTGAAATTTTTGAAAGTGGTTCAAAATATATAAGGGCACGTGTGTCTGTCCCACTTGAGTTCTTATTTTGTTTAAATAAAGCAATTTTATTGATTCAACTATCCGAAACATGTTCAAGTATTGGCTAGAGTAATATAATTTGGACATGATAGTAAGATATTACAAGTTTGTATAACTGGTAAAACCTTCATCTAATGAAAATTCAGTGATGTCTTACAGCATCATTTGACGTTTCGACCGGACATCGACGGTTATAATAAGAACGTTGTACAAGGGATGGTAAAAGCCGTTTGATGCATGTCTGATAGGCCATTACGTATGTTGTTAGAAAATCCAATTTGAGTTTTCACGTAAAAAATGTAGAAAATAGGATCACCAAATAATGCTGTGACATCTGACAGAATTTTCATCAAATGGATCTTTGATCAGCAATTCACACTTGTATTTTTTTAACACCATCTTTGAATTTTATTATCCATGTTCATGCCTAAACAACTTTTTGGATTTACTTCAGGATTCAGAATTTTCTACATAGAAAGTGAAAAAGGGATTTTTTAACACTATACTTAATGGCCTAACGGGCGGACATCAGATGGCTTTTACTATCTTATGTACAATATTCTGAAGATGACCGTCGAGGCGCGGTCGAAACATCAAATAATTCTGTGAGATCTGACAGATTTTTCCTCAAATGGCACATTGACCAGTTATCTACACTTGTCATTTCTTACCACCATCTTTAAATTCATTAAATTATAGCCAGCAACACCTCATGTGAAAAAGAAGTATTGTTAAGTATTGGATCTAATACTTTTTTCGAGAATAAGTATTGAAAATCCAATACTTTTAAGCGAGAAAAATACTCGATCCTACACTTATCAATACTTCTTTTTCAAAAGCGTCACATTTCGAAAAATATGAAATCGTTAACAATTTCGAAAACATGCGACAAGTCCCGTATGTGGCTGGTCACGTTCGTGGTAAATCACATTGTTGCATATCTCATTCAGAAAAATATAAAATCCACACAAAATTGGTAAAAATACATTATTTTACACTCCTACCTTTTTCGAACGTTCTGTGGAAAGGAGGAGACACCGCTGTGATTTTTTAATATTTCGCTGGAGAATTGATGCGCGGCGCAGGTTTGCCTTGTAAGATTTGCTTGTTTCTGCCACTGTGTTATGGTCTCAATATTTTCGAGGGATGAATCACCCGGGAAAATATTTCCCATTGACGCAACTGTGTCGTAGGATTAATATTTCAGTGGGAAAGTGATGCCAGGGGAAGTTTTGACCGTCGATGCCCCTAGGCTGTGGTCTTAAGACTGAAATGGGAAAGAAATGCACCAAGAATACTTACCCTTCTTCACCACTGTCGGGTTCGTAATATATCGCAAAGGAATTGATGCTGAGGGAAGGCTTGCGCGTCGATGCCTCTATGCTGGTTTTGTAATATTTCACTGGGAAAGTGATCCCGCGGAGAAGACTTGCTTTTTTAATCCACTGTGGTCTTAATGTTTCAACTGGAAAGTGATACCTGGGGAATGATTAACCGGTGATGCCACTGCACCATGGTCTTGATATTCTACTGTAGAAGTAAAGCCCGGGGAAGAATTATTTGGAGAAGACTTGCGGCTCTGCATCACTCTATCAGGGTATTAATGTTTCACCACTGTGTCATAGGTTTAATATTTGACTAGGGATGTGATGCTTGGGTAATTCTTGCTCATCGATGCAACTGGGTTTGGTCTTAATATTTTTCTGGTAACGTGATGCTTGGCCTAGGAAAAGTGGGCCCTTCGATGCCTCTGTGAGGTCGTGTGGATATTTCACTGATGATGTGATGACCAAAGAAGGCGTTTTCGGGGATGATTTTCCGTCTGTGACTGAGTTTAGTTATCGTTTTTCCCACACATGTTGTATTCGAATCCTGGTTCTAATATTAAAGAAGCAATGTTTTGATCTCATTTTGGAACAGTACAAGTTTGATAATAAACAATTACAGAGAGAAATACAAATCCAAAGTAAAATTCATGCTAATTCGTATAATTTTTCTTTTCTTTGAACAGTGGAATTGATCTTAGGAATAGTGGCCTTTTGCAAATATCTTTGAATATTTGAAAATCTTCAAAACCTTTCGAAATGTCGTTTGATCCTTTGAAATTTATAAACTTAAGTGTTTAACCCCTGAAATATAAATGAAAAATAATGGCATGCTAATTAATCCTTTTAAACTGTTTATTAGTGTCTTAAACCTACACATATTTTATCAAAATTTTGCGAAGAAACATTTTAAAACGCAAAAGTTATCGATATATACACTGAAAGAAATGAATTGCTGGTACAATCATATTGCGCGTTAGATCAGCCATCGATATGTCTATTCGAGCCATACAGATTGATGATCTAACCCGCAATATAACTGTGTCGGCAATTAATTTCTTTCAGTTTAGAAGTTAGGTTTGTAGTTTGGTACTTTTAAAGTAGCAAGCAAGGTTTGAATTCTTAGTGAATACAATTTTTAAACCGCTATTGTAATTTACACATATTATCAAACGCTTACGGGCACTTAATTATAATCCAACGTTTGTGATAGTCCATGGTACATATTTCTTAGATTCATGATTTTCCTAAATCGGTTTTCAATTGTACAAGAATGATCAGATACGTAGTTATCATCCCAAAGATCTAAAATTAATTAACAGTATCTTATGAGTATCAATTTCTTAAGTATGTAAAGTAAATCAAGTTTGTTACTAAGTATGTCTGTATCCCTTGACATGCAATACAGAATAAGTATTATCGGTTATTATTACATCCAATTATTTATAAGTATGATATTATGTCAACTGGGTTTTTAAATACCTCTGAACCACATTCTGCATTAGGTGTTGGTTCATGTCATTCGTATGCGATGCTTTCAGTGCATGAAGCCTGCATATTATAATTAGAATTAAAATGGTTTGTAAGGGAATGTAGTACATTATAAATTGACATATTACTGACTTTCAAATGCCCCCCTCCGCCCTCCCAATTTAAAATAAGGGTAATGAATCTAAACCAATCTGGGCAGATGTTATTACGATTTTCATAGGATGTCAGCGTGCGAGTTTATCAATTTTAGTTAGTTAAAATTCGAACTTGAACAATTAATCTGGACAAGCAATTCTTTGAAGAACCAGAAATAAATCTTTGCCAGTCCAGATCTGAACCGACAACCCTACTATACATGAGTAGAGCGTCAGAGGTGTATAGTTGGCCAGGTTGAGTCGCTAGATTTTCTTAAGAAACATAGTTTTTGTCGAATAAGATTTCATCAGAAATGTGCGTTGCCTGCTAGTCAGGGTTTATGATTTAATTGTTATATTTACCTTTATTTTAGAAATTTAAAGTTGTTTAGAGTTACTTGTATGTAATATATAAATTTCAAATATAAAGCAATCTTAATTTTCTCAAATTAACTTTAAAGAACTTTTAATTTTTAAAATAAAAATATAACCAGGAAACAAAAAACGATTCAATTGGAAATTACAGTAAAACTCTTCAATAGCCCTGCCTTCTATAGCGCGATCTGCGCTTATCACTCACGCGAGAACTCAGGCGTGGACAAACAGAAGCGGAATGGGCCACCGTCGACCCCAAAATCGGTGCTACAGAAGAGTTTTACTTTATTTGAATCGGAAAATTTAAGAATGCTGATTCATCCAAATTTCAATCATTTCAATCAGCGAACATACAACCATCCTGAATGCAGGTAATCCCGTTGAATTATTTTAAAGCTTTTTATTCACAAAGAAGTGTACGTCGTCTTTGTATAAATTTAAATACCCGAGTAATACATTAAGCATTATAAGTATACTCGTGTGGAATTTTTTTCGTGGATCTAACTGGGCCTAAGCCTGGCAAAACAAGAACCTGGTATTTTGATCAAGCCTGGGCCAAGCTAGAATGAAACTCTAAATATAGCCTGGGCCAACCTTGATGGCCAGGCTAGATCACCGAGTCTGACCCTGGTTTGAATCTAGCTTATTATTGATTCCACGCTATTTTATTTTTTGGAAGTTTAGTTTTTCTTTTATAAAAACCTTATCAAATCTGAAACCTTTCATTTTATGCGTTTTAAACACCTTGTTATTCTTGTTTCAGTATAACTTTATGAAATTTCAAGCATGTTTTCATCAAAAACGTCAAGTTGTGAAAAAAATGATCATCGAGTGTCAAGCACGAAAGCATTTCACGTGGAACATCTAAAAGGAAAACTTCATTGTCACTATCTACCATGTTCCTTTCATAGACGTCTCTTACCCTGCATGTTCAAAATATCGGCGAGAGGTTTAAATTAGTCACGAAAATTTATTTTAATTAAAAACACCAAAAACATGACACTGATTGGCACTTGCTTGTTGCTCCGTTAGCCTTGACGTTCGGAATACTTCGGAAGTATTCGGTTTGCGTCACGTGCACAAACGGATTGGTCACTGTTGAAGGGCTGATTTAAAATAATTAAATGTGTAAATCAATTCTTTACAACAAATAATAACTTTAATGCTATTAAAAATAATTATTTTATCACAAAATAGACATATGGAGTGAAAGTTAAAATAATTAATTAATTGCACTTCATAAAATAAATAATTGATTTCTAATTAAAAGAAAAGAATACCTATTTTATCAAAAATATAATTCAAAAGTAATGCTTAATATTTTAATGCCCTTTACCGTTATTAATTCTTGTAAACAATTGATTTTCACATTTATTTATTTTAAATCAATGCGCCAACGGCAACCAATCCTGTTGTCGACGCGACGCATGTGTATTGCGAAAGGATACTAGAATTGGGGGCACTGTTGTCTAGCCGGGCTCCACCTCTAGTCAAGAGAAAATATAAGCTGGAACCAGGCTGGAGTCCCCAGGCCGGGGAAAGCGTGGAAACTGGAAGTAACTTAGCGATTTCTACAAGGGTACACAAATATGTTTATGGCCTATTTATGGGGAATCGACTGTATTATATCAGTTCAAAAATACCTCTATACTTGCAATGTGAGATACGTGATTGACTGCAAGAACTTTTATCACATAGTAGCCGAATAGATGAAAGACTATAACAATGCCATTGTTTTCTTCCCCTTCTATTGGAGGTTTAGGCAGCCCAAAAAATATCTAGTAAAGCTGCAGTCAATAAAGCGATATAAATTCCGAGTGATATAAGAATTTGAAGACCGAAAATTTCGTTTATATCTTCTCAGATTTTCAGTAAGTCCAGATAAATGGCCCGAAATTACTGATAAAAAATAATTATTTCGATAAATAAATTTTGTTAGTAATCGAGTTATCTTTATTAGCATAAGAATGAATAATTAGTGATTATTATCAGAGGTTTATCACTTTCTGCGAAATAGATCTGCACTATCGATCTACACTAACCCATCCAATTCAGAATATTTAACGTCATTCAGGATCATATGTCATTTTTGATGATTAATAAGCTAACATTCTTTGACATTCTTATTTGGCAGTTTTGAGTAATTCCACCTTATCATTCTTTCTTTCACCGAGCTTGAAATTAGCTGCTTTCTCTAGACCAATTTTGTAGTAAAGTACCTTCGCATATTGTGTGCACACTAAGTCACATCCTTTTAAACTCTGCAGTAAACTGTTCAATTGTATGAACTTTTTTTTCAAGGAGCTGGAACAAAATGTAAAAAACCACCCCAGGGGTGAAAATTATACATAGTGGAAAATTTTTTCACTCGTTTTACATATTACTTATATAAAATGAATAAAAATTATACATAATTTTTTCCACTGTATATAATTTTTCCGGCATGAGGTACAAAGTATAGAATAGATTATAAGGACAAAAATAGTAAATAAAAAGTATGAAAATAAAAAGCTGATTTATCATTTTTTACTGATTAAAATAAGCGTCAACTGTTTCGGTATGCGCATAATGCTGGTGTTTGGACGCCGATGCTCTCAACGATGGTTTCTCAAAAAAAAAATCTGAAGCTTTCTTTCTAACTGAAAAATAAAGCAGAATCAGTGCTGTTTCATGAAGAAAGTATAGAATTAATATTTAATGTTTTATTTTTAAAGTGAAACATTTATTCAATAAAAAATGATTATAATAATGAAAAGAGCATGGTAATAATTATTTTTATAAATACACTGCTGTCTCGATATAGAAGCAGTTTCGCGGGTACCAACTATCTCCTTCGTACAATCTCGAGATTAGGATTTAGTTTTATCATGGCATGGTAAACGTAAAAATGTTTATGTTCTAAAATCAAATTATAAAAGTACCGATTTTCAAGTATGCACGTACATACATCAAGGTGGCCATTTTAGTAAAAGAAAAAAGATTGCATTCGAGTGCTCAATAATTTACACGTGTAAAATGGAAAGTAGTAACACTTTCCAATTTGATGAGTTAAAATGAAATGCAGATAAACTGCAAATTTCAAATTTTTAACTTTTATAAATTATACAGTTCAAAGATTCAGACTCAATCCCAAAAATATAAATCTATGTTATCATTTGCAATGCTCAAAATTAAAGAATCAATCAATGAACTTTAAATCATGTTAAATTTTATTACTTTCGGCAATTTTAAGCTGCATAGATTGCTCTAAAGTTTTATTTTAAAATCTTGAAAAATCTAGAAGTTGCTTAAAATTTCGTTCAAATTTCAAATTATTTTTGAAGTTTTTTAGAACTTTGAAATATTTTAATAAGTAATAAATGTTAAAAGATAAATTTTTTTAGCCAAAATTTTCCACTTGAAATGACATAAATTTTGTATTGATCAAGTCTTCAAGTGTGCATTTTGAAATTCTCTAAATTAAAAATGTAATATTAAAAATAAAATTTAAAATTTGTAATTTAACAGATTTTTGAATTACACATTGTTAAGTGAATGGTATCATAATTTAAAAAGATAACAATTTAACTCATTATTTTGAAAGCTGCTAAAATCTAACTTGGACATATTTTTTTTTAAAGATTTGTAAATTTCCCTGTAAAAAATAAATGTTGTAAAATATACTATTTTCAGGGAGCTGATTTCACTCTGTCTAAAAGCTTATTTATCTCTTCGAAAGATAAAAGCTTCCTTCTGTTTTCCTTCGACCTTTTCGTGATGCCTCCTTACACCTGGTTACGCAACGCATAACATAAACACTGAGTGACCGAAAGCAAACTGAAGCGAACGTCCTGCGACATTTTTGCTAATAACTTAAAATGACTGAAGCAGACGATACGATTAACTCCCGAGGATACTGCCCGCTTTTTTCATACACTTCTACGTTGCTGTGAAGTTGCTCCGCTGACCTAGCAGCGTCACTCTCTCGACCCTTGGACCAGCTTTTCCTCTATAACGGGAACTTTTCTTTCGGGACTGCAGTGTATACGATAATAAACAATAATAATGACTCATAAAACATTTTGAAAATCACACACTGAGGTATTTCTCAAGCACCTTATTTTTATGTTTTTAATGTCAAATTATGAAGTTTTATTTGTGTACGGAGAATATTTTTCTGTACGCACAAAATTAATGAATATATTAAAATCTATAAATATTAATAGCATTCCCATTTTGTATAAATATCTCATAAGCAATCTGTGGTACTTTTCTCGGATCCATATTATTCACGAAGTTGATTTTTTGAAAGTATTGTTTCCATTCCTGAAAACTAATTAAATTAACATAGTATGAAACTGCATATGTACGATTAACGTTCACCTGAATTTATTTTGTCGAAAAAGGGTCATACTTTCACCTTTACTCGAAATATATCGGAGGTATGCTTCTTATTAATTCAAAATACTGGAAACTAATTGAGATCTA
>NC_046659.1:57515163-57532756 GCF_010883055.1 Belonocnema kinseyi
ACTTTATTTAAATTTCAAAATTAAAATATATTAAACTAGTAAAAGTTAAAAGAGTTCATAGAAAGCAATTTGAAATAGTGAGAATTGAATTAAAATTTGTTAAATAAACAATTTCCAATAAATCTTTTAATTTAATTGCTTAAGAAATAATATTTCCTTCCTGAAATTATACTTGGTTTTGATAGCTGCCCTTCTTTCTTTTAATAGGAAATTTATTTTGAATTGAAAAATACTTGCTTACACGGAAAAAACCCAAATACCCTAGAACCAATGTTGTTTGAATCGGCTGGACATCTATTGGCTCGAAAATGGAACTAACGTAGTTCATTTCTTTGGGACCAGCTTGATGCGGTTAGCGAACGCCCGACGTACCAGTATTGAGACAACATTGCTTCCGCATTCATTTTGTGTTCAAAATTAAAATACATTAAACTTGATTTCATATTATTTATCACTACTCTGATCCATTTAATACTAATAATTGATTGTTTAACGATTGCACAAGTCACTTTATGATAAATCTTTCTAATTGAACGTAATGCCATGTACTTTCATTTTAAACTCAAAATGAATTCTAAAAAAAACAAAGGCTAGTTCTATGTTTAAATTGCAGATTTTTCTAACAACCTAAATTGCTTCTGGAACTTAGAGAATTTACTTGCAAGTGTTTAAAATTCGTGAGTAAGTCAGGAATTGATAAAAAAGGTAATACCAGAATTCAAGATTTTCCTAAACTTTCGCGTTTAGCCAATTCATTAGGTTTTTAGTCGGAACCCTAGTTTTTCTTATTCATTTAAACTCGATTGTATCCATTTACTTTTCCACAAATTATCGTGTTTACGGTCGATCAGACATACAGGCATACATACATACAGACAGGCAGACGCCATTTCAAAAACGTAACATATGTGCTATTACGGAGCTAATATCAAAGAGAGGGGGGGGGGGTGGAAAGCCGAGAATCGGGCCTAGACACAATAAAACTAGCGAATTATCAAAAAAGGCAACTGTAACTTTAATGCTACTAACATGTTGGCCCCTAAGCCCGGGACATGGCTAAGAGGAAGGAAAGCTGCGGCCGGGTAAAACGAGTACGGGAGACACGCGGCGTGGGCGTCTCGGTGATCCAAAGTTCGCTGGTGGATGGCTGGGTTGGCGTCGTAGAAATCCGTTTTTCCTGGGGTGGCACTCGCGTTGGCAAACAGCGATGCGAAAAAGATAGTGTCGAGTGAACAAGCAGAGCCATCTGGCGAGATCCTGCTACTCATAGTTGCAGGGCCGTGGCAGGGCTGCACTGAGCCCGAGTGTTAGGTAAGAATTCAGTTAAACCCTCTCCCTCCTCCGCGGGGATTTGGGTATATGACTGAACTTTGCGTCACTTCCCTAAGTTCTCTGTTCAGGTCTTCCATTGTCTCTTTGTCTATGTTTAGTTCGATTTCGTATTCTGCAAATTCTATCTGTAAAAGGTTTTGTAATTTTTTGTTTATTATCTCCCAGACCCCTTGTAGGTACGTTTGTTTGTTAGAGCTTGGTGTTGTAAAAATTTTTTTGTACCCATAAGGTCTAATGTTGTATGATGAATCGCGTGTTAGGTAAATGGGCTTAAAAGTTTAAAAGTTTCTACTTTAAAGCAAACAGAATAAATTTCTGCTTTCCTTTCAATTCCATTTGATTCGACTATGTGCCGAGAAACTCATTTGAGAAAATAGTTACTAATTTCATTTTACAATGAGTACCATAGATTACCTGCAGTTTATGCTCTTCTATAATCTGCGAGAAATTGTAGTTTAAGCTTTCAGGAAAATAGATTCAAAATGCTAGTTTTTATTACGGTTTCGTTATATGAAGATTTTCTATGGAAATATTGTCAGGTTTGAAGTTTACATTATTATGGTTCACATTTTGTGTTTCAAAATTAAATAGTTTTATGAGGGTTTTGGAAAATTTCTGTCAGAAAGATACCTCATTACCTATGAGAATGGGCGGGGAAGTAGTGTAGGAATGTATATCGGATAAACGGAGAACTGAGACGGTATACAAAAACGAAGTGGATATGCCTCTTCCCCCGTGGCTAGGCTACTGTATACACATATTTCTGTTTTCAAGTTTATTATTCCACTATAAATCTCTATTCTTAAAATTAAAAAAAATAAATAAAAGCGGCTTTATTCGGAAATTTTAGTAGGACAAAAGATATGTATAGACATAATATTTTATGTTATCATTTACCCCCTCGTCTTTTTCCATTTGGTGAAAAAATTGTATACATTTTTTTATTCGGATAATGCTTTTAGGCATAAAATAGCCTGTAAACAATTTAAGTTTTAATTATTGTTTTCTGTAAGCATAGTGAGGACATAGAGGATGGAGGGGCCTTATATCAATATTTTTATATGGAATGAGAAAGAAGGTGGAGGTTGTGAGGTGCAGACATAACAAAAATCTGTTGAAGGTGAGGCGTTGAGGGCCATAGGGCTGTGGAATGCACCAGCACGCCAAAATTTTATCTCTACCCCGCTAAGGAGAAGAACACCGGATCGACCATATTCTCGGGTCGATAAGATGCTGGGCATTGGGGACATATCATGTCATATGCGGAAAGGCTCTCTGCGGCAAGTCACACGTGCGGCATCTCACATCTGTAGTATGTCACATCTGCAGGACATCACATTTGCGGTATATCATATCTGCGGCATATCTCAGGTGTGGAATATCACAACTGCGGCATCTTTATCTAGCGGCTTGTCTCCCGCGCGGCATTTCTCACAGTAAAATTGACCATTTTTTGGCATCTCTCACTGTACTCCTGTGACTGGTCAAGAAAATAATTTAGGTTCACATCGCTACCCCTTTTCAAACGTCTCGTGGGGGTAGAGGCACCTCAGTGACTGGTGACAGAAATAATATAAGGTCACACGCGTCTCCTTTTCCACTTTCCGATGGAGGTGGGGAGGCAACCCTATGCCTAGTCACCTGAATAAAAAATGTAAATTTTACTGTAATAAATCCTGCGCGTGAGAGAAGCCGCTAGGTAAAGATACCGTAGTTGTCACATGCCGCAGATAAGACATGCTGCAAATGTGGCATCCTGCAGATGTGAAATGCCGCAGATGTGATATGTTGAAAATGGGACACGCTGAAAGTTTGAGATTCTGCAGATGTGACATGTCGTATGTGAGACTTGCCGCATGTGACATGATGATGACCCCTCGGCATTTAGAAAGGCAGCCCCAAAGAGGAAGTCTCAGAAACAAAATCATTTGCCAAGCAGGTCAAATAATAGGACGCCGAGGAGTTGAGTTTAGTGGGTAGAATTTGTTCTATTAAAAAAAACTAATACCTCGGTGGCTCAGGTGATTAGACGATCCGATTTTCTGTTAAAGATGTGGTATTTAAGCTCTATGCTGCCTGATAAATCAGGTAAATATTCCAGGTATTTTTACTGAGGTTCTCGTGGTTCGGATTCCATTTTACGCTGCATCCAACTGAATTAAAAGAATGGTTAATTATTATCATTATTGATTGCAAAAAACGATTGTTCATAAATAAGGAAAGGCAAGGCATGTAATCCGTCAGCAGCATACAATTGGCTATTGTGAAATAGCTCGGATACTGATCGAAAATCTAAAGGAAATAAGTCCCTGTTAGATTCGGCTAGACGCTAGCAACGATGGTTCGGGTAAGTATTGGCTAGGCTCGAGCTTTTCGACCCAGGCATCGTCCACAAGTGACTTTGTGTTCTTTTTGCCTTGTATTATTCACTTTTGAGAAAAATTTTCAGTTCAAGCGAGATTGGACTGATGTACCTTTTTATTTGTACGGTAGATCTTAAGACTGTTTTTTTTTAAATTTTGAATCTTTCTCAAATTTAATCAATTCAATAATGGATAACGAATGATGCAAAGATTGCGTATAAAATCTGTAAAGAAAACTCGCACAAAATGTACAATTTGTGTAATTTTAAAGACTGATAAGTTCTGCGAACCATTTGCGTGCAAAAGCTTTGATTTTCAAATAGTGTTTATAATTTTATATCAATAACATTTTTGAATATTCAAGACATATCAAATTCTAGGGCCATTTGATTCTAAAGCAAAAATTACATAAAATCCATGCATTGGTTAATGTTTTGACCCACCCAATTAGTTGAATCTAATGGTGATGTTAGTTTTTTCGTATCTCGCATTTGTTAAAAAATTACAAAAAAGTTTTTAAAAAATCATCTATTAGTTATGGTGATACTAGATTTGCAAATATTTCATGATAAACTAAATTATTTGAAAATTTTGAAAAATTGTCATTTTTTGCTGTTGAGCCTCATATTTCTCTCGTAACATGTTTCTACCGTTCAACTGCTATATGTTATTTTAATAAGAGTTAACCAAAATTTGTTAAAAAATCGTTCAAGAAGCTAATATGGTTATGATAGAGGACTTTTTTTTGACAATACTTGTCTCGAGAAGTATTAATTTTTTCCAATTTTTTTAAAGATCTGTAGTGCTCTATTAACTCTTAAATGAATTTTCTTATTTGTGCACACACGATTTATAATTAAGAATGTATTAAAATTGTCCGAAATTTCACACCTTCCTTTTTAAAAGATTTTTACGTTTTGAGAGTCACTGAAACCGAAAATCAGGTTCTTGAGATAGCTTCTGCCTGTATGTATGTATGTATGTATGTATGCCTGTATGTCTGTCCAACCGCAAACACGATAACTTTGGAAAAATAAACGGATAAAATCGAGCTTTAGCGCACTATTTTGGTTTCTAAAAGAAAGAACGATTTCACTTACCAGAATTCCTTCACCAACGGTTATGGTTTCATTCGCCAAAAATACTATCAAAAAGTCTATTCCAGTTTTACGACAAACGACGATAGATGCGTTAACAAATTGGAAAAAGAATTTCAAGTTTTTGAAAGACCTATAACTTGCTCTTGGACCACTTTTTGATAACACTTGACAGTTTAGTTTTATTTGTCGAAAATACTGTGAAGAAAAATAAAAAACTCAAATTTTGAACCAAACAACGCGAAATAGTGTGAAAATGTATGGACGAGAAATTATAGCTTTTGAAGAGCCTTAAACAACTTTCAAGACCATTTGTCAACAGGACTTGTCATTTCAGTTTAATTTGTCGAAAACTCTACAAAACAATGAAAATTTGAATTCGGAACCAAACATTGTAAAATTCGAAAGAAATATTTACAAGGAGCAATTGCAGTTTTTTTTACGTTCTACAGCATTTTTAAAAAACATTTTTTGATAGGGTTTCTCATTTATTCAAACCTATAACTCTTTAAGAATATTCTCTGAAAATTTAAAGTCAAAATTCGAAATACTTTATAAGTTCTAGCCGATGGACGGTAGACGCGTCAGACAGAGCTGAGAGCGGCTAACGCATGCGCTTGACGCGCAGGTACACGGTTTCCTTGTCGGCTATTCATAATACCTTCATCGTAATTTGGTCCTCCTCAGCTTAGTATGTGTACCTGCTTGAAGAGTCAGAAGGGATTTTGTATGGACCTGGAGTAGCTGATTAAAGGTGAGTAGCTGTTTTACATGAAAATTTGCTTCACAAAACTTAAACGTATTTTTCTCAAAACAGTGTTTTTACGATTAGCGGGTATTCTATCTCGAAAACTATTCAACTGATGGGTCTGAAGTTGAAATATGTTTTTCTATACATTGATAGCTATATCATACACTATTATGAAGAAGTTTCATAAAGATCTTCTCTAATTTTCATCTTGATTTTCAACTAAAAATAAATGGACTTTCGAAAAATAAAATCCTAAGGCCCACCATTTTGTAAATTTTTGCCCAAAATAAATTATCATTGTCTATTTCCTAGCCAAACATGTACTCTTTCGAATGCTGTTTGATTTTTTTGTTTCAGACGTTCCAGTCACTTGCAATCATGCCCGCAATAAAAAAGAGGACTTTTCATTGACCGCAAGAAATAGCTATAAAATTATGATAAAAAAATTATTTTAAAATTGTTTCTTGTTTTTCAAGTTTTAGGTTACATGTATGAAAATATCCAAACCTATGATGTCAATTTTTGATTATTTATCAGCCCATTAAAAATCGCAAAAATTAGAAATCAAGAATGGGGGGGGGGGGGGGGCCTTTAAACTATGTTTCGACGGAGAAGTGGTAATTACCCTTCATTCTAGTAATTTAAACTTTCTTCGACTTGTAATGCATTTTTTTGTCCTTGACGACTAGTACTATTTTTTGAGTTTCCTGTCAAAAAGACAGCATTTACTGCTTTTGCGGAAAATATTAGTGAACAGTTTTTATTATTTTGGCTTGTTCAAAGCACGAAGGTCTGGACTTAAACTTTATTTTAGGATAAAAGAAATACGCTGTTAACTTTGTTTGAATCACATGGAACACGAGTAGGGGGTAAGTGATAACAAATATTGACATTTATGAGTCGCCCTACAAATTGTGTATTTCTGGAAAGGCCCTACGTCGTGATCACGCAATCGCTTTTAATGTGAAAATATCAGAATGAATATTAGTAGATATAAAAAACTCAACAAAAGTAACTACACCAAACTCTCGCTTTCAGTCAAGTGTCGGAGGTTTCTTTCAAATGTCCTTGGACTGATTTCGGAGGGATAGAAATGTAAACTATGAATCGTTATTATACGGTGTATTTGCATTGTACTGAAAGTGTTCAGGATGTAAAATTGGCGACGAGGATAAAAAAAAGTTTAGAAAACGCGAGGCGGAAGCACGGTGGTTCGTCCTATAAGAAACAATTGTGAAGTGGAAATCGTAGAGCTCTGGAACATTCGAAAACGTTGTCGGTGGGAATCGGCAGTGGGAGTCGTTGGAACATTATGATTGTGGAAATTACAAGTCAAAATTTTTGGCAACAAGGAGCTAAAACTGTACAAAAGTGCGAAAAATGGTTTAAGGTGAAGCATACTACAGAAAAGTGCTGATTAAATTGTCGTTGGTGAAATTGGGGGCTCAAGAGGTAGCCCTACGTAATCCTGTGAGTGTGAAGGAAAGTTGGTGTGCTGTGGTGTTAAATTGCAGTGGATATATATTTTCTAAAAGTAGAAAAGCCAGGGGAAAAAGAACATGAGTATTAATTCAGGGAGCATCAGAGTGAAGTGAACGGTGGAAATCGAAAGCCGGCTCAATATCAATCGTATGTTAGAGAAGTCTCGAATGAATCGAGCGTCAAAGTGAAGTGGGCGGTGAGAAGCAAGAGGAAGCTCATTATCGATTGTTAAATTGATCACAAAGGAACAGAAAAATGAGCGGAAATGAAGGTGATGGTGGAGAGGTGCCGCCGGTACAGCAGAATGTTACGCAGATTACGATGACAGCAAACATTTGCACCCTGGCAGGGTATCGGTCTGGAACAGTATTTCTTAGAAAATTAGATTGAGTCAGAGAGTAGGTTAGCAGTGTTGTTAACGGTGATAGGGCAAGAGGCATATAAAGTCAACGTTTAGGAAAAGTGTCGAGTTTTATGATGTAAAACAAAATCAAGACGAAAAGATCAGCGAATGGTATGCCTGAATAATGAAGTTGGCAGCAGACTTCAAATTCGGTGACCAGCTAGAAGAAGTGTTGGAGGACAAGTTCGTAACAGGTATGAACAAAGGGAAAGTGCAAGAGCTTTTTTGTAAAGAAGAGATTATCGACACGCTCAATGATCTGAAAGAGCTAGCTTTAAATAAAGAGTTATCATTGAAAGCAGTGGAGGTTAATAAAATGAAGTATATCCCAGGCAAGGGGCCGGATAAAAGAAATGGCTGATGGCTTATGGGAAAGCAGGAGCAGGCCAAGCAGCGAACCAACCAAGGTGGAAAAGCAGAGAATTAATCGGAATCTTCAAAGAGTGACGATTTCTAGAAGAGGTTTACATACTTCGCTTGTGTCAAAGGAGGCCACGTATTTTTGTCGTTTAAATATAGGCAATATAAGTGTAAAATCTGTAAATAGGTTGGTCATTTGGCAGTAGTTTGTAAATCGACAAAAATAATATAAATTTTGCCGACGAAACAGAAGAATTTCACATGTATAACATCAAGAGCGACGGGATAATTGATCCATACATCCTGACAATATTAGTTTAGGGAAGACCTGTTAAATGCGAAATACATTCAGGGGCAGGAAGATCATGTATTCCAGTCGAGCATTTTAAAAGATATCTAACTAAAGTAGTACAAAGATTGTCTACCTCAGTTCGAATAGCTTTTAATAACACAGCCACACAAAAAAAATGTGCGGATCTGGTAACAAGACTCACGTACTCCTATGGATTTTGGGGCGCTGAATTCAAATTCGGTATCAAAAATCACCCATCACGTCATGGTTGAGCCATAACTTAAAAAAATGACGAAAAATCATGCCCTGAAGCAAATAAATTTCAAAATAATGCCAGTGATGCAAATTTTCACTTCAAAAACATGTCGACAACTGTGAAGGATCAACCCTTGCCTGATATCAACTTTTTAAACATAACTTTACCCAACAGAACCTGACCTCACCTAACCTGAATTAACAGAAATTTATTGAACCTCACGTAAAGCTCTGGAAGCATATTTTCCCAGTAGCAAATGTGTGCTACATCGAATGGGTTTGATAAAAACCAAGATCAGTAGCGTTTTCTTTTGGAGAAAAAGTAGAGGAAATACTCGATAAATTAGAAGAAAACACTATGTTGACAAAAGCGGAGAATAGTAAATTTGGTACTCCCTTAGTAGCAACAATAAAACCGGATAAGTCAATTCTTCTTTGTGCGAATTATAAGATGACAATAAACAATTATTTGGAGAAAGATAATCATCCATTATCTAGAATCGATGATTATAGAAAAGTAAAAAAAAGGATGGTTCAAAGGAAGAATTTTCCATGTAACAAGGACCCATACTTATTGGTGTAAGATTGCGGATTGTGGTAATGTGTGGAAAAGGCATGTTAATCAGTTGTTAAAATCGAGAGAATTCCCGGGGGAAAGTTCAGAGATAGAAACAGATAGGAAAAAAGGGAATGAACAAGCATTGTTGAATCCTGTTAATAAGGAAAGAAAAGTAGAATTTACGGGAAAAATTAAAAAAAAAGTATTCAAGAGAATGTGAGTCCAAAAAGAAATGTAAAACCTCCGCAGCGTTTCAATTGGTAAATTATTCGAAATTATACTCGACAATTAAAGGGGAAGATGTTGAAATATCTTGAGTATTTGGCACAAACAGAGCGCTATCTTGCGGACCATATATAAACTAGTCAGTCATCATAACCTACGCCTGTAAAATTGGGGTGGTGCGTAAAAAAGTAACATCAATCACATCCAGATTATACAAAATAAATTCCTTAGGCGCATCAATAAAACCCCTAGATATACCAAAAACTCTGTCCTTCACAGAGAAGTTCAATTACCTTATATTGCAGAGTATTTCAAAGAAACCGCCAATAAATTCTATAAATCAACATCATTATCACCTTATGAATATATCTCCTCTCTCGGGAAATATAATTTTGATCCGCTTCGCAAGCCCGCGATGCCAAAGACTTCCTCATGAAATGAGTCTAACAACCAATTTCATTCTTCGACCCTTCTACCTCATCGCACTCTTCTTCTTTACTTTTTTCTCATAAAATAAATTATCAGATTTTGTGGTTTTTTCCCGCTTGTGGGCTTTTTTCCGCATATTATAAACGTTACTCTTAATTTAAGTAATGTCAAATTTCTCTCAGATTGTGTAACACTGCCCGAATGGGTATCGGTCAACAACTTCTTCCAGACCGATCATTCTTCGGGAAGATCATCATTCGCGAGTGCATTGGATCTCAAGAGAGGCTGCGATGGTTGGAGCCCCCTCATACCCACCCTATTTTTTCGAAAAACGGGAGTTGGAATCTTGCAGCTGAAAAGCTTAGATCGCAGGGTAAAAATTTAAAGAAGAGCTCGAGGATCATCCTCTTTCTCTTCTATATGAAGGAGATTCATCTCCCCAACTATTCCTTAAAAGGCACTTTCACCTTATGCCCGATACTGAGAAATTTCAGGTTAAAATTATCAATTTTATTTAGCTTCTAAAAGGCTTTCATGACGATCAATAAATTAAATGCCGCATTTTATATTTTGAATCCTATGTTCAGTAGTGAAATTAAATTCTTGATTGGATCTTTTTGTGATTTTAGGTTAATATCTTCGGGCGACGTCAAGGTTCACTGTGACACTCACCCATTAAAATAGAAGATTCAAATGTACAGCTTATCAATCATCATTGATTGCTTTAATTCAGATGAGATGGTTTACCTCTCTACCTGTTTCAGAAGCAATTAGTGGTGATTGAAAATAAAAGAGATAGAAGGAGAAAAAGAGAGAATATCTCTGTAAATTCAAAGAGAGGAACCCAGCGTCCATTTTCTAAAATTTCTGAAATAACGGAAAGTACGAGACTATTGTTAGGGTTGGCTCAGGAATGCTAGTTATTGCGTCAGCATAGCCCCTCAATAGCCTCTCGACCCAAACCTCAACTTATTTGAGTATACGCACGTAATACCCCTCACGGAGGAGGATTAATTATTAAATAAAAGGTAGTCCTAATGGCACCTCGTTAGTTGGGAGTCATATTAGAACCTAATTAGCCTTTTATGCCATTGTCTTCCTTATATAACATTGTAAATAAAGATCGAGACTAGTTCCTTAACTTCGCATAAGGGTCGATGACCTTATCTGCTTTAATAAGCATTCGTATATTTTATAATTGTTTAAATACAATAAGCATCTACGTTTACTTAAGAAAATCCGTACAAAGGAACAATTAGCTCAGAGTGAGAACCTCATTTAAAAATTAATTAAATTCAATTGAATAAAAAGATTGGGAAAATCAAATAAACATTAAAGCCAGTAATTTTTAGAGAGATCATATGGTTTTATATTGTTTATTAAGAATACTTTTTCTGTTAGCATCTAGCTACTTCTAGAACCATGAGAATACATTTTCTAGATTTATAAGGATTGAATGTTGATACTCACGAATAATAAAGAAAAGTTTTATGTTTCACACCGAGTTACCAAAGAAGTGATAGCTAGGTTAAAAAGGCGCTTAGCGCAGGGTTTCATTACCAAATGTATAAATTAGTTAGCTTAGGTCTATGGAAAAGAAACCATGTTTTTGATGTAAACAAGAATCTTATCCTGTTCTCCAGCGATCGCCTTTTTTAATTATTAAAGATAATTAGAATTCTGATGACAATTTCGAGATTGCATCCATTTAGTTAACTTAGCATAAAAATTTCAGGTTACAATATATATATATATAATTATATAATTATTATTATTATTATTTATTATTACACCATTAAGCCATTTCCCTTTCGGAAATATTCCTCACTCGATGAGGAAAGGAGTAATGTGAGGATGGGATAGAAAATGTTTAGAGTGATCCAGAATTCTCGTGTTATTTTTGTAAATAACACGTTCATTCCGCAACACAGCTTCAACCCAGGCTGCTGATCAATCTCTCTAGCAATCACCCCAAGTGAAGATCCTCATAATGCCGTTATGTAAGGTTCCCCACTTAGGTCCATTAGTGTAAAAAATATATATACATACATATATGTATATGTATGATTATACTTTTCTGTATGTCATCTCCTTGACCATTGTAATGAGTTAGAATAATACGTTTCCATAAATAAGTACGTTAATAAATAGCGCACTATTAGAGTTCACTCTAGCGCCATAATATTCATAAAAACGGTGATTAAATGTATTTGACGTTATCGAGCAAACAGGAATGAAAATATTGTATATAAGAGACTTAACGATACTCCAGAGCGACCAAGCTTAATCGTGTCGCAAAAAGCACTTTCAAAAATAAAATCTAAATATAAAAGTTTCATTTTTCACAAGAAAACTCTTCAAAATATGAATTCAGGCTGACAACATTTCCAGTGAAATGTATGTCACCCTTATAAGTTACAAGAGGTAGCGTGACTATACTAATCGTAAATAAATCAACCAATTGTTTGCATGAAAGTGGTTTGATTGATATTTAAACAGAAGTAGCGTGTATATACGGCAAAATTTATGGTTCAAATAGAAAAAAATACTAAGAAATTAAATCACCATTACTAAAGTACATTAAAATTTGGTTATTAATAAATATGGAGAAATTATGCAAATTTAAATCCAAAAGTTTTAAATAAATATAAAAGATGAACTGAAGTGTTTGACTAAATCAACCTAAATCGTTCCGTAGACCAATCAAATCTGTAATTTGAATTACGTAACATGTTCCCTTGTATTAACCAAAATATTTGCTTAAATAAACCCAGATTTTTACTTGAGTCAAGCAGAAGATATGGCATAATTAAAGATATCTTAACAACATATATAACTATCACTGCTTTTCGGTCTAAAAAGATTTTGTTGTCCATATAATAAGTGAATATGCTCTTTTTTGAATTAATTCCATACATTTCTGTTATTCATTTATACGTTTCTTTATTGCAAAGTATAATTTTTTGTTCAAGGTCGGGTTAAAATATAATGAATAATTCGGCACATATTTCCGCTATATTAAATGACATAATATGTCAATCACTTTCCAATTAAATTGGTACATTACTTGTAGCTTTTAGATCTGAATACGGATTACAAAAGGTATATTGTGCATATTTCAGTTAGTAATTTTTGTTGCGTTGAATTAACATTTTGAAGGTCCTTCCGTGTTACTCTGGCAAAATGTCTGAGTCATTCTGTTTGGTAAAAGTTTATTAGCTTCCTTAAGTTTTCGAAGCTTATAATAATGAATTTCTTGTCGGTCAATTATACGAACACGTTTGCTAATGGAGTGTACTGCAACGTATTGGTGATTTTCATTAAATGTTGGATGAACAACACCATTACTGTCAACTCTTCCAACCATATATTTATCTACTCCTATCGCTGCTGTGAAAAGTTTGACCATTGGGACATATCGACCCTTTTCACAGAATCGAAGAGCAAGAGGAAAAGGTATATCATATGAAAAATGGTGAACACCAGTAAGCCAGCAAATTTTTTAACTCGAGAAATTAATTCTGGAAGAAAATATAGAGAGGAATGAATTTAAAGATTAAAATTATTTTGTGTTTAAGGTAGTTGTCGCCCGACGATAATATTCAAAAGTTTATGCTCAGATAGATCTAAGAAATGGAACGTTCTCTCCTAACCATTGGTAACAAAATTTGATTGGGTTTGAGCACTGATATAGAAGAGTCCTATATACGAATACAAAAATTCACAATAACAATTCGCAAGTCAACGATAGTGGTAACGTCGGAATGTCATTCTTGGAGAATATTGTGTCGACAGTTATAAGCACAAAAAAGTGTCGTCAAAACGTTCGAAGGATGTTGCAGTTATGTGTGAAGCCAATAAAAATAAAAATAGTGCTACAGCGTTGCCACATCGTCGCCACATCGCGGCTGTCTACCGCTGCCATGTGTCAGGCGAGAAACGAAAAATTATTCTTTTCAATATTATATCTTTTATACTAAACGCACATTAATTAAAATTTTTAGAAATAAAATCCGCACGATATTTTTCTATATATCTGCAGATATTTAGCTCAATGGTCAGCTTCCTTTATATATTAGAATTTATAATATGGCAATTGCCCATGTTAACTATGAAAAATAATGCAAAAAGTACTGAACATAAATCATAATATTTGGCTTTTGAAACACACGATTAAGATAAAAAAGGTAAGCATATTTAGATAACAATATTTTCGCCACATTTAAACAAATTTAGAAATGTCTTAAATAGGGTTCGATTTCGGAACAACTACTTAAAATATCATCACTAATATTATGAATTAATACCATTATAAGTAAACAAATTTACAATTTTATTATTTAAAATTTATATAGAATTATGAAATTTACTGATAATAAATGGAAATGTGCAGTTCTTAAAATTTTCATAGGACCTGATATCAAGAGTTCTAATCGACTTTATTGAATGTATCCTGATTTAAAATTGAAAATGCTTGTGAGAATGACACATCTTTAAGAATAAAAGCGCTAACATTTGTTTAAAAAGAAATTAATTCAAATGGCAAAAATTGACAATCTTTCCCCTTTTTTAAAGTGTGTGTAATTTTAGTAAAAAACTGTTATAAAATTCCAAATTGGAGTTTATCAAAATAACAGAAAAATGTCTCAATGTTTTCTAATTGGATATTCCCCGCAGATAATGTTCTCTCTGAAGTTCACTAATTGAAATACCTGTAGAAGTCATTCATTGGGAAACAGTAAATGAGCATTAAATCAAGTAGTCAAATAAGAGCCATTGTTGCAATCGTTTAGAGTTTCTCGCGATACAGGCTTCGTCAGCCACTACAAATAAAAAATAAAAAAATTCAAGTTTCATTTTTTAAACTAAACTAACCCATGGAAATGTTGAATGACTGTCCTGCGGTAAGTAAAAAATCAACTGAATCTGCATCCAACTAAACTTAGATACATTTTCATATCAATACATAACTAATTTTTTAAACTGTTTATTTATTCAATGAATAATTTTTATCGGTACAGATCACGCGACATTTACCAAATTGGTCACTGACTCAACCAGTAATATTACAAGTCACCGAAAAATCAATGATTGTCATATCCCTTGCTAAAATTCACTGATGTTTCAGTCAAAAATAAAAGCATCACTGGCTTAACAGGAAAAGCACGAACTACTGATTGAGAACGTGAATATTTTACTGGCTCAAATTTAGAAAGGGGCCTAACTCCTTGAAAATAAACCTTCAATTATATGTTTGATATTATAGTGTTATATTTACTAATATAATTAAGGAAAATCGAGAATATGAAGAGCAGAATACCAATAAAAATCCTCATTTCTCTCAAAATAAAATAAAGTAGGTAATGAAAATTTTTCTGAAGAGCGTGGCTAATGAATATTTTGATGTTTCACTAAGAAAGAGTTTTTATTCACAATATATTTATCCGGAGCCATCTCTCATTTTTGCATACGGACTTTTAAATGAGAGGGATTTATCACGCAATAAAAAAGATCTTTGAAATATTGGAAGGCATAATAAAGTGTTACTCTTTCAGTTATTTGTACACCTAACAGCATCATTTGTTTTTGAAATATTTATTGGTATTATTACTGAACAAATTCTGGGTAAATCATATAATCAGAATACTAAACTATAAAATAAGGGTTACCATAATTAGGAAAGTAGTCGCCATTACTAGGAAAAAGGTAAGGTTGACCATTGTTATTACTAATGATGGGTACTTTTCTCAACTTCACTATTACAAAAATTAGCTTTTTAAATAGGATGTACCATTTCCGAAATACTTTCTGATACGTTACATGAATCTGACCTTCTGTGACGCTATGAGGTGTACACTATAAAAAATTAAAAAATTGCATCACTTAGAATGGTAAAATTACCAACAAAAAATTAGTGAAATTTTACTAACCTGATTATAGGGTGAATACCACTCGCAGTCAAGAAGTTCCAACCAATTTTGAAACTTTACCACTTTTAGAATGACAATATAGCAAGGCGTTGTAGAAGTACAGTTTCTGCTTCTGAGTCTGTGACTGTCAGATTAGGTTATAAATGGACCTACTTTCAGAGTGTTAAATTTGTTGAATCTGGTAAACGTACAGGAACTGTAAACGATCCCTTTTTCCAACGTAATTTCACAAGTGTAAATTTGATAATTGATAACGTGGCGGACCTGCACAGCTCTGAACGTAATATAAGTACAAGCAATTGTAAAGTTTTAAAGTTGCAGAGAATAAGAAAAAATGATAAAATTAAAATTATGTATAAAAGAACGTGTTTCAGAACGTTATAAATAATGGAAAAATTTATTTGCAAAATTGATAAGAAATACTGAACAAGAATTTTTTCGTTTAAAAGACTGCTTTCTGCTATATTCTTTATTTAAACGGGAAATTTACAATTTCTAGTCAAATTACCATTATTCACATTTCTCATTCAGATGTTGAACTTACCATGTTGAATAAAAACATGAATATTTCTGGTTAGAATATCATCACCTAAAATTCATAATGCATAGTAGTTTTACAGAATCTGTCTGAAAACTTACATAAACGAAAAGTTAAATTCCATAGTGACAGTTGATATTTGTGATTGTCAGTGAAAACGTTACTTTGGGAGTAGGTAATGATCGGATCTACTCTGAAAGTGGTAAAATTACGAGAAATTTTTTGTACAGTGTAGTTCAATCGGTATTAATAACTTCGTTCAGAATTTTATTTTTCTGGGTGTCAGCATGAGGATTTTTTGGAATAATGTCCGAAAAATTCTCGCGTTGACATCTTGAAAAATTAATGTGTTTTTTAATGAGAATTTCATACATCACCTCTTTTTTATAAAACCTAAAAAACTGGGGGTTCACTAAAGTTGCGGTTCAAATAAAAGTTGATATTGTTTAAAACTTAAACTCCAATAGACACCTGTAGGGAGCGAAAAGGGTTCGTTTATAGTGCCCTTGAAAAGAACATTGAGGCATTCACAAACCAAACGATTGAAAAGTACGGTTGGTGGGTTAGGGATCGATTTACAGTTATCGCCCCATGTCTTGAGACGAAAAGCTTCTTGCATATGAATATGCCTTTATGTTGACAATTTTGATACATAACCTGCAAGTTATATTAATCAAGTCGTTATATCCATTTTAATTGCGGTAATATTTGTTAATTTAATTATTTTTATTAAGTTATGTCCATCAGAGTTCGATTACATGTGTGATTTGAGGTAAAAATTATGTTAATAATTAGATCTAATTTATCGTTTTTGGTGCCTTTTTAGCAAGTGGAGTTCGTTTGTGTTGCAGCTCCTTGGGAACGAATAATGGGTTCTAATGATTACCGCAGTTTTTTCTATGAATACATACAATGGTTCTTGAAATAATTTTAAAAAACTAAAAAGAAAATAGAATCAATTCACTGAAAATTGTATGTGCTCTATTTCAGTTAATATTTAATTTTCATGTTCTTATCGTACATTATAGAAGGTATAAGATTGATGTGAAATGGGAGCTATCCAGTTTCCGTCAGTCCTCGACGTTTTGCGACCCAGCGTGAAAAAAGGTTTGCAATAATATGTGCTCGTCTATCGGTATGACTGTCTGTTTCTTTGACAACACGATAATTTGTTAAAGTATTTTCCTACCTTGTATCACCTTTAAAATACCTACAAAATTGTTTTAAATATTTTTTTAAAACGTCCATATTTAGGCTATCAAATAATCGTTTCATTCTTATAATTTATGATGAGATTCATATGAATTTGGAAACATCCAGATTTCTTCAATTCTAGAAATTTTCCATACCCTTTGAGTAAGAAAACATAGTTTTCACGGACATATCCGTATGTTTCGAAGGAATATTTTGATAAGAATTTTATTTCGTACACTCTTATGTGGTTCAAAAAGACAGGATAAGTTTGTTAGAGAACCTTTTGTTATATTGAAAAAGGCTCAAATGAGTTTTTAAAAATATGTGATATCTCTAACGAGATATCACGTGCCTTTATTTCGTTGGTTACAGAGTAAAGTCAA
>NC_046659.1:57532856-57540256 GCF_010883055.1 Belonocnema kinseyi
TATGTGATATCTCTAACGAGATATCACGTGCCTTTATTTCGTTGGTTACAGAGTAAAGTCAAGATTAGAACTGAACTAGTGGCCCTGAAGCCCTCAAATATACAGGGCTGCTTATCTAATCGAAGGAGGAAGCTGTGACTATATTACACTTTTGCCATCAATAATTATTATCCTTAAACCTGAAATTATTCAAATACGGGATAGATTTACTTGAAACACGTTTAAGATTTCTTTTTGTAACTTTTTTTTAAACATTCCCTACGATTTTCTTATTGATTTGATAAAAATTTGTATTTTGTCGATTTAATCAAAACATTTTGTTGAAAAAGCTATGTTTTTTCTCATGATTTTTTAAGATTCTGTCCTATGCCCGCTCCTTGAAGGGAAGATGGATTTTTTTGCCTGAAAAACAAAAATTAGTTTCTTTTGCTAAAAAGATACGTGATACGAAAAAATGAAAAGAAACAAAACTGTTTCTCTAAAAAGGTTCTAGAAAAATGTCACGTGATAGTATTTACAACGTGATGGTGGATGAAAAATGAAGTAAGTCAGAAAAAATGGCGAGTATAGATTACACCAAACACTCGCTTTCAGTCAAGTGTCTGTTGTTGCCTTTAAATAACCTTGGACTGATTTCGGAGGGCTCGAAACGTGAACAGTGAGGACTGCCTGACTCGTTTCCAATTGGAATATCACTCTATATATATAATATCCGAGCCGCTCTCGCCCTGCTCCCCTGAGAAACTGCGTGAGTCAACAGTTCTAGGAAGGCTGAGAACGGGGCGACTGAAAGCAAAAGTTTGGTGTATTTAGAAAATACCGTTTTTTAAGGAAAAGGTTGGATGTAAATGTTATTGAAACTACGAAATTATAAAAAATGAAAAAAAAATCTAAACGATGCAAGAAAGTTAGTTGAAACATTGTGTCCACCCCCTCCACGCGCGCATCTTTACGATATCCCAGGGCGCATATATAGATTTGATTATTTAACCTTTATTATAAAAAAAAACTAAAAGTCCTATGGAAAATGCAAAGAAAGTTCTGGATTCATCTCGGCAATATCTCCAGGCGTTTTTTTTTCGTTTTTTAAAAATTGATTATTCAAACAATTATATTGTTTATATCTTTTAGGAATTTATTTAACAATTTTAGTAAACATTTAAGAGTTAATAAGTGAAACACCTGAAGATATTGCCGAGATATATCCAGAACTATCTTTACTTTTTCCATAGGACTTTTAGTTTTTTTTATAATAAAGGTTAAATAATCAAATCTATATGCGCCATGGGATATCGTGATGCCTGGAGATATTTCCGAGATCAATCTAGAAATATATTTAGTTTTTTTTTATAGGAATTTGAATTTTTTATGATAAAGTTTAGATGTTAATCAACAACTTAATTGTTTAAAAAATAACTTTTTAAAAAAGTGAAAAACACCTAGAGATATGGCTCAAATGATTCTGGAGGTGTTTTTACTTTTTGGCTACGACTATCACTGCATTTTTTTATTGAAGGTCGAAATTTCAAATCTATATACATAGATAACTTCTGGATCGTCAAAATTGCTGAACCTTTATATGAATCTTTCGGTATTCCTTGAAATGCCTTAAAATATGATAAAACTCCTTAAAGTCTATTAAAATCCTGTAAAATCCATTGTAATCCTTCGGAATCATTTGAAACTTGATGAATTTCTTTCAAATAATTCAAAATCTTTCAAATATTTTGAAATATCTTAAAAAGTTTCTGAAGTCTCGTTTTCAGTAAAAATAATTGATATATTGTTTATATTAAATAAAAAATAAAAAATATTATGTGACGATTGTTTAGTTTGCGATAGCGTTTAAAGTGTTACCTAATACATACGTAAGATACAAGTTTATAGAAGGAAATAAATCCTTCAGTATGTAAAGCTGTATATTATTTACACGATACTGTATAATAAAAATTTATATCGGCATTCAACAGTTCACAGTAAACCCCAGGAGTAAATTTTATCTCTCAATAAGATAAAAAAGTTGCAGCACGTTTATCTAACGAAAGATAAAATTTGTCTCACGAAAGATAAAATTTATCTGACGTAAATATTTGTTAGACATATGTTATGTGTCAGACGGCAGCGACTGCGTTCACAGAAAAAAATCTCCTTCATAAATTTAGAAATCCTCGCGGTATTCAATTTTAAATATTCTCACTTTATTTCACTAATCTTAAATAAAAAAATCATTCACCTACACTTACTGAATATACAGTCTGCACTTTGGTTAATTTATACCAAATAGTGTTTGTTTAAAATTTTTGAAGTCCATATCAGTGTCGATAGAAAACTAAAGATTTGTTCAACAAAAGTAAGGGACTGAAATTGGCTCAGTGCTCTTGTCCTCCAATCGTAAATGCTATAGGCAGCCAGGGATCGGAACAAATAATACGTTACATAATTTAAATGGTTTTATAAAATAGAATTACTTTCCATAGCGTTCTGTGGGATACGGTAAATTCGAAAAGTGCTTTCATACCTCTTCAAGCAGGCAGCCTGTATGCTTGCACAAGCAAGCGGCCGTTCATACCTCGGTATTTTCGACTGCTGAAAATCATGAAAAATCATTTTGATGGAGGGAGTTTTAAAATCTGAAAAAAATTAATTATTAAAAAATTATTTGTTTCATAAGATAAAGTATAGATAAATGTCAGAATAATTGTTATTGTGCAATTATTAATTGTAATTTATAGAGAATTAGAGTAATGCATAACAAAAATATATGATTGAGATGTAGCATGGATTGTGTGAAACCCGCTGTTTGTTTCGAGTCGCTAAGGTTGTGAAACTGAATCACCTAAATTTACACTCTTTGCTTCTACATATTACTTATATTTGTTCTTATTTAATAATATTTATAACAATTACAAATTCAGTAGACTGTCAGAGTGTATAATAAGCAACATTTAATTAAAACTATACTTTGTTCTTGCGATTCACTTTCGCAACCCTTGCGACTTAAAACCGAGAGGCGGTTTCACACAATCCACGCCACATCTCAATAATACAATTTTGTTATACATTACCCTAATTCTCTTGAAATGGAAAATAATAATTACACAACAACAATTATTCTGACACTTATCGATACTTTATATCATAAGATATTCATTTTTTAATTATTAATCTGTTTCAGATTTAAAAACTCCCGCCATTAAAATGATTTTTTACGATTTTCAGCAGTCGGAAAAACCGAGGTGTGAACGGTCGCTTGCTTGTTCAAGTATGCAGGCTGCCTGCTCGCAGAGGCATGAAAGCACCTTTAAAATTTACCGCATCCTACAAAACGCTATGGAAAATCATTCTATTGTAGAAAACAACTTAAATTATGTAACGTATTATTCGTTCCGAGCCCTGGCTGCCTAGAGCATTTACGATTAGAGGACAAGAGCACTGAGCCAATTTGAGTCCCTTACTTTTGTTGAACAAATCTTTAATTTTCTATTGACCCTGATGTAGTCTTCAAAAATTGTAAACAAACACTATTTGGTATAAACTAACCAAAGTGCAGACTGTGTATTCAGTAACTGTAGGTGAGTAATTTTTTTGTTTGAAACTAGTGTGAATGTGAAACTAGTGTGAATGGAGACGTAGTCGTCTGACATATAACATATGTCAAACAAATATTTCTGCCAGATAAATTTTATCTTCCGTTAGATAAACGTGCTGCAACGTTTTTATCTTATTGAAAGATAAGATTTACTCCTGAGGTTTACTGTGTTGAAAATATATAGAATTTTTATATAAATTAAACTTATGTGAATGGTACAGAATATTATGAAGAACGAATCCAGATAAAGGATACAAGAAAAAAATGTATGGTGCAAACAGAAAAGCACTGAAAAATCAAATCAACCAAACTGAAATGAAATAAAAAAGTATTATTTGTTTTAAAAATAGCCAATTATATCCCAGATTCATGGATTTTTATATCTTTAAATTAGGTCTTTGACTTCATGAGTTTCGATCGTACTAACAAGTTTGAACGTGACGTGACATTTTTTGGATATTGAGAAATACGGGGAAATGATATGAGTTTGCGTCCAAGTTTTAAAAAAAGTATGCAAATGTGAAAACATGCTCTGTCATTAATGTCACTCGATTTTATTTTAATGAGTCCTTTTGAATCTTTATAATTTAAACTTAAACTGTGTAATCAAATATAAATTTAAAACCTCTGTTAAAATTATTTCTTTATAATTGAGGCTCCAGATGCAAAAAAGGAGATATAGAATTATTTTTCTGGAGTAGGGAGGCCCCTGAGCACTTGAAAATAAAGTCTCAAATTTTTATTTCTACAATATACATCCACAATGATTATTTAATGCCGCATATTTTTCTCCTTATAAAAAAAGTTGTAGCTTTTTTATTTTTCGAATTATTTACGAAAAACTTTGTTTCTTTGAATACAATATTTTGCACTTTTTTGCGTCAACTCGCAACGAAATGGGAATTTTTTAATATTTTGTAATAAAACTGATCAAAAATATGCATTATCGTGTTCTGCGACGAATGACGTTAGTGAAAGTTCTAAACGTTTATTTAAAAAAATTGTTAATAATTTCTTTCCGAGACGGTGAATATTTCGTACACAAACGACTTCCAACGTTTCGGGAGTAGAGCGAATTTTAAGCAAGCGAAAATTTCAGTTAAAATGTTGTTCAGGAATAAAAATGCTTAAGTATTAAGTATACAAAAGTGGTTTTCAATGTATGAATTGATATTTTGGTGCTAAGGATAATAATTATGTTACATATTTCCATATTAAAGAATAATTAAATCTTCTTTATGCCTCGTCCGATGAGATAATTGAATCGTCAACTTATTTATATATTATAATTTTCTTTTCATGATATTTTGCAAGTATATTAAGCAAGATTCAATTGGTTAATTTATTATTACATACCCCATTTCTACTACATTTGAGAATAGTTCTTTTCCACAAACCTTCATGCTTCTTTCGTTTACTACCATTAGTAAGTTTCAAATTATTTTCCATTTTTTAATTGGAAAACTGCACTATATTTATATCACAGAATTTTGTGTAGCTATTAGGATAATTTAATCGAACAACTATTATATATCACATAATATATTTTAGCGATGTGCTCTGCTAATCGAAACTAACTTAACTAAACTGATATATTTTATTTTTGGTAAAGAAACAACCTAAAAGTCTATGTAAGTATATTGACAAATAGAGGTTAGATGAAGGACACGCCGAATACAATAAAAAATAAATGTAGAGTAATTGTTTATTTTTAGGACTTTTATGAAGTTCATGTTTATGGAAATGGCAGCATTTAAAGATTTTCATCAGAGAAAAAGAACTATTTATTATAATTATAAAGCGGTTGACCGCCCAGCCCGCAGCCTACGCGGGGGAAAATCCATTGAACCAGAAAATTAAAACATCAACTGTTTGTTAAGTACTATTTAAATTGAGCTAAAATTTTCCAGAAAACTTCCTTGAACCTTCCTGAACAACTTCCTCAATGACAGTATTCGCTTGCGCAGAATTCGCCCGACTCCCGAAACGTTGAAAGTTTTTTGTTGCCGAATTATGCATCGTCTGAGAAAAAGCTTATTAACAATTTTTTAATAATCATTTTCAACTTTCGCTAACCTCATTCGTCACAGAACATGATAATGCATACTTTTGTTCAGTTTTGTCATAAAATATTAAAAACCTTCCATTTTGTTGCGAGTTGAAGTGAAAATATGCAAAATATTATATTTAGCGAAAAAAAAAGTTTTTCGTAAATAATTCGTAAAGTAAAAAAGCTACAACTTTTCTTAAGAAGAGAAAAAGATGCGGCATTAAATTCATATTGTGGATATATATCTTAAAAATTAAAATTCGAGACTTTATTTTAAAGTGCTCAGGGCTACATTCAATTTTGTCTTAACGATTTAAATATTTGATTATTAAATAATAATAGTTAAGATAAATTATGCTGGAAATCCCTATTTTACAGATTTTGTCAATATCAAATATATATAATGAAAAGTTTGTCATAAGAACAACCGCAGGATTTAGCCCGGAGTGGGAGCTAATCTGAAAAACTGCACCCGATCCCAGCGAAATCGTGGTAAAATTTCAGCCCTAACCACGTTTCATGACCGTGAGATAGGTGGTCCCGCAAGTGCTTTAGCGTATTGTTGACACGCAGGGATGCTTTACAGGCTATTGACCAGTGAAAGCTTGGCACTTCCAAAAGCGAAGATGATGAGGACGATTAGTTTAACAGAATATTTCGGGTAGAATCGTCGCAACTCCCTTATAAGGTATTTATACCTCTCTTTCTTTTTATTCTCCTTGGCTATGATGTTTTTGTCAGCTGGTGCCGAAAATTCGATAACAAACATGGTTCGCTTCTCGGAGTCAAGAAAAACCATGTCAGGTATCGAGTTTACAACAGAAACAATTGTTGATAATATAAAGTTCTTGTATATGCGGCACTTCTCATACTCTACAATTGACTCTATTTCCCTAGGAGCATTTAGAGGAGAGATATGAAGGTTAATGCCATAAGAGTGGCAGAGATGGTAATAAAGCACTCTTCGTATCGCATTGTGCCTTTGGATGTAGGTCGTTCCCGCATGAGTTGGAAAAATAGATAGTTTGTGTGCTAAATGCTCGGGGTTTGCATGGCACGCCCTGCAGCTATGATTGGGAATGTCTTGGCTCAATATGTGGCGACGGTATGTTAAGGTAGAAATGACACTGTCTTGACATGCCATAATGAAACCCTCCGTGACAGGCTTAATCCGGGTGATTTAAGGAAAGCAAAAGTTAGCTCGCATGACTTTCAGGAGTGAGTACTCGAGATAGATAAGATTTGATGCATTTTGCTCACCCCTAATACTGAAGTTAAGTCTGAGTGTTTCAGCAGCCTCCTCCGCTGTTTGGACAGAAACGCTCCTTTACCCACTTCTTCGTGCTTTCTGACTATTTTAAGAGGAGGGTCTCTTCCATTTACGACTCTATTTATTGTACCCAGAATAATCCTGTTGTGAAGACATTCAAGATTCAATATTCCGCGACCACCTTGACGGCGTGAGATATAGAGTCATGGAACAGAAGACTTAAGATCCATGCTTTTGTTGTCCCAATATCAAGGGATCTGAGCTCGTTCTTCGTCCATGGAACCACTCCAAATTAATAGAGTACTACCGGGACGGTAAGCACGTTCGTTGCAGATACTTTGTTCCTCGCCGATAGTTCGGAAGACCAAATCTGCCCGGAAAAGACGTTTGTATCTGTTTCGGCGAGTATCCTTTATAGATGCCACATCATGAATGCGGTTCTGTGGCACGCCCAGGTATGTATAAGTTTCTCCAGCGCTAAGGTGTCGCAT
>NC_046659.1:57540356-57549541 GCF_010883055.1 Belonocnema kinseyi
TGGGGCTTAACAAAAATTATACAACTCGCCTTACACGTCAATGCTATTCTTATGGACGTGTGTGTCGGGTTTCATACTTTTCGGTAAGCCCCAGCGTGTCTAACTTGTTTATTTAGTTCAGCTACACATTTTCTTCATGTATCATTTACAGACTATCATATAATATATTGTTTTAAAAAATAGTTGTGAAACAATGAACATTGCTTTAATAACGTGATTATATGTTGCAATTCTACATATGCAGTTGATCTACGATGCAAGAAGAGTGCCAAGAAAAATTAAATTAATCTGTGAATTGGATTCTATTATTATTTATTATTTAAAAATTTTGTTAACTATGGTATTAAAATTATGAAATAAAAGCATTAAATAATTTATTACTTCGGCAGGTCACATACGTGGCATCTCCCACTCTATAATATTTAAAGTCTATAGAAATTTGCAAAAATTAGTGTTGCGACTCTTAAATTATTTAATCTAGCAATCGCAGCGGTATCTTTTCGTCTCCACGAGACATTGGGAACGGCGAGGGGTGTCAAACCCTCGCCCTTAAATATACCCTTAAAAATAGCATGGGTAGGAATTTTTGTAAACGATGGACGCCGCGATGTGACTTTCTTCATATTATTAATAAAAATAGTTATTTCATCAGTCAATAACCCCTAGAAAATGAAAAAGGAACATTTTTAGTATTTGTACAAAACTTGTTAATTTTGTTAATGATCTCTTCAATTGTTAAATACTTGTTCAAATCCCATAATCACCGTCTAATTGTTAAAAATGTGAATATTTTAGTATAATTTATTCATTTAGTTTCAATGTTAAAAAATTTTTGAAATATTTAAGCACATTTAAATTGAACTTTTTGAGCCCAGTTTAAAATTTTTTCTGGCCGAGTTTAAAATGAGCATCAATCGCAAGAACAATTATGTAGTATGAAACTGTAGCATATTGCCTGATAGCTGAGTTACATCTAGTTAATCTCTCTCATAAATTGTATAATTTGATCATTTTTTGTTTTAAGTACACTCAGAAAAAAAATTTGTGACAAAAAGAACTGTATTTTGGATATATATGAAAATTTGGCTTAATCCAACAAATTTTAATTTATCCTTAAAAATATTAAAATATTTCAAACGTTTAAAGTATGAAATATTAAAATATTTTATTGAACCAATAAAATGTTTTGGCTGAATCAACCAAATACTCTATCTGCCAAAAGATTCGGCTAAAACAGCCAAAAAATGTAGTTCGGTCATAGTAATATTTTCTTATATCATATTTATGGTAGAATCAACAAAAATTTGGTTGATTCAGCCAAATATCTTTCTGATTGTAGCTTCAACTAAGAGTGAATTTATCCTTGTACCATTGAAATCTATATAATTTGATCAGTAATGTGTATACCTCATCATAGATAGAAACTAATGTTCAATGGTGAAAGGAATCCGCAATCAAAATTAAGCTATTATCGCAAATAGGATTTTTGTATCCAGAGCATACTTTGCGTTTAAAGAAAGTTTCTGTAAGTCCTCTATATTATGATTCCAACCAGATGGCACTCCAAAAGTGTACACAATAACCCCAATACCCAAAGTTCAACTAATTGCTGTAACTGGGAAAAGTGTTTCGCGAAAGTCTTAAATGATTTATATAAAGTTACATTTATCACAACAATACGCTTTAACAATTGTTGTGCGTTGTTAAACATTTTTTAAAAATGCACTCACTTTTTGAATTTGTATCCAAAATAGCTGGCTGAAGAACTTTACCTTTAGTTTAGGACACTAAAAGAGTATGGCAAAGGACAATTTAATCTGTAAACTATTTCAAAAGTTATCGTGTTAACAAAATAGAAATCTACAGAAAGACGTGCAAATGAGCAGATATACAAGGAAACAGATATACACATTAGCAAAAACCTGTTTTTCAGATTCAGGGCGTCTCGAGACGTGGACATTTGACAAAAACGCGGGAATCAAGTTTTACACAAATCTAATACTTTTCTGACGAGAATGTATAAATATTATATTATTTTAATTATATTTTATTGCTTTAATAAGTATTTATCACTGATAATTTGTACATTTAATTCATTTATAATTTTGGAAGAATTATATAGAAATAACAATTACATATTATTTAGAACAACTAACAAAATATATGAGCGTTTCGCAAGATGGAGCACGCTTCGGGCGCGCGTCTGTTGGATGTCGCGCTTCTCGTTCGATCTTTATACTTTTTTCGTATTGTTGCCCATACTTTCCAAAAGGAAAGGTCAAAGCATCGACAACTCTAATCTGTCGATTGTCAATTCTTTTTTGCTTAAGCTTCTTCAGCTTTAGCGAACATATTCTCAGTACGCATCTCGTGCTTTGCTCTCCACTTTGCCCAAAACGTGAACTTTTCTGCATAATGTTCATCTCAATTATTTCAAATGTGTATTATATTCATTTATGCACCTGGGCCTGGGACTGTGTATTCTAAATTGAAAAATAAAACAAATATTTATAATGATTACTTCAATATTTCAAAAAGTACACCCTCCATATTCAAGTTGAATAGCAGACTTTTTGTCGGTTACAGGGGGTAAATTTCAATAATGGTTCACAATTATGTTGCAACGTTTTGTCAGCTTGGTTTGCTGAACTCTTTAGGCTTACATAATATGGTCAAAAGTTCACATGACATTTACATTTTTTTAAATTGCCGAATGTTTTTCGTGTCAACTAGTCTAGATTTGTATTGTTATTGAAACCTACTCCCTGCGATCGACAAAAAACCGATTGTTCTACTCTTATATTTGTTCCTTATTTTGCATTACTTTTTATTCTTACCTACCCTGAAAAATGTATTATTTCAATAAGTTTATATGATTACAATTCAGACTATGCATTTATGTTGAAGCAGACGTATTTTCATTGCCTTCTTTTTATAATCGATAGTGGGCAACCTCGCGCTTTCCGAACGGATATCTCTTCTTCGTAGTTGGAATGCTTGAATAAAACTTGATCAAAAAGATCTCTTTTAGATCGCAGTATTTAAATTGCGTCTTCATATTCTGAATTATCTAGTAACTCTCCCGCTGAGCGCTCGATTTTTGACGGACATTAGTGAATGTATATTTTCACAACCACCCTAAAATAAGGAAAAAAACTACAATACTTTTTTAAAGATTTTTCTCTATCTCGCGTTGTTATGCTAAGAATAGACATATTCTGTATACTACTTACGATAAATAAAAACAAAATTACGAGTCCTATTGGAATATGGTTAAGATACTCTGTAGAATATCTCAAAAGCTATAATTTCTCTTTGAGACTTTTTATCGTATTTTGCGTACTTTGGTTCAAAATTTGAATATTGTGGTGCCAAGTTTCGGACAATTCTAATACTTTCTCAATCATAAATTATGAAAATGTAATAAATTATTACAAATTTGTAGCTCCTCTTTGGGTCAATAAATTTTGTTAAATCATTTTTATCGTAACTTTTGACGTTTTCGACAAATTTGTATTTTCTATTTTCAACGTTATTTTCACGAATAAAACTTAAAGTACTCGTCCCATAAAGAAGTGACGATTAACGAATTGGTAGATCTCTCTAGGGATTACAATTTTTGATAATTGAAACTTTTTCGTTTCCTGCATGTTTGACCATAAAATGAAATTTTCCATTATTTTATTTTTATTATATTATTTTTATCAAAAAAAGTCATAAGGATAAATTGTTTGACTTTCTAAGTACTATAAAAAGCTGTACATAAAATTCTGAAATGTGAAAAAAATGGTTCCGAAATTTTTGAAAATGCTTTAACTTTTTGAAATTTCATCAAAAAGGGCTGGTTAATGAACTCGTCCTTTCTTTTAGAACCTAAAAAAAGTTTGCCAAAAATTAATTTAATTCGTTAATTTTTTCGAGAGTTACCGTGTCTACGGACGGTCGGACGGACTGCTGATGGACGACCGGACGGACAGACAGACAGAGGCCATTGTAAAAACTTGATAAATGATAAGAATGTAAAAAATTGCTCGTTCTTTAAATAAAAACAATTTTGTTATTAAACTTTTTATTGCATCAGATGTAATTTTTCCATAAATATAATTCGTTTATTTTTAATGTTATTTTTGGTGATTGAAACAAAAAATACGCCTCCTGCTGTAAAGTGATTTCAAAAAAATTTGTAGATATAATTTTAGGTGAAGTTTTTTGTTAAATAAAATTATATTGCAGCTTGCTCCGTTTGATAAAAAATTTATTTCCTTTATTTTTAATGTTATTTTTCTCGATTAAAACAGAAACTGCGCGACCTATAAACAATAACTCATAACGATTTCAATGCTTTTTTGAATAAATAACTTTTGCTTGAACTTTTTGTTTTGAAGTATTTGCTTGTAAAAAATTGATTAATAAAAGAATTTTTAGATCTTTTTAGGTGCATAATTTTTATTTTTTCATATTTTTAGTATCTTCTTTAGATTGATCCCTGAATGAAAGTTTTGATTTTTTATAATTTTTTTTTGGTGGTTGAAACCAGAAAAATTGGTCAAAAATGAAGGTTAATTAAGTCGATCTTTGTGTTTGGTCTCGTAAAATGTGTTCCAATGCGTAAACAAATGCGATTAGTATTTTAAAAGTTATCAGTTATACAGAGGACAATGCCAACATCAACGACACACAGACACTTGTTTTTTCAGATATAGGGGACCTCCAAACGTGAGAAGAATGTAAAAATGTGATTTGAGAGCTAATTTTACGTATTAAAATAAGACTCATAAAAAACAGGCTCAAGTTGTACCAAAATGAAAGCACTGATGATAACCCAGCCATTGGTTTAAAGTTGAGAGTAGCAGCATGAAGTAATCCTTTTCAAAAACAGGACCCGAAAATATAATTACGTGTTTCATATTACTACCATGATTCTTTAAAGCAACCAATCCCAAGGTAACCGAAACGTGTCCGTCATCCACTCCTGCTTCTGTCCTTCACCTTCACGGAGAGAATTAAACCCGCCCTGCTATTGCTAATACCGCAACTGTTGCTTGACAGTTTCGGAAGGGAGGAAAGCAGTAACAGTTACTGCGCTATCATGAACCGTTCATGCAGTAAATTTGTTATACAGTAAATCTGAACACGTAATTTCTAATGAACCCTATATAATATACTCGTTACATCAACATTAGATGTAGCAAACATTTCAAACTCTTCTCGAATATCATCTGTAGTATATAATACTTTATACTTCCGAATTGCAGATGAATAAACATTTTTATTTTCATGCAAATACAATATAAAAGGATGTCAAAATGGAATTAATAACATAACTTTAAACTTTTTTACTAATTATACAAGAAAGAAACTATCTGTGAATTAGATCTCGAGTGCTTTCACTTTGTTTATATTTATTATTATATGGTGTTTATTTCATTAGTCCTTTGCTTCCTCATAGAAGAAGCATTAGTAATTTTTTAAATACTAGAGAAACTAAAGTTTTCATTTAGATAAATTTAAAAATAGATTTGTACAAAAAATACTCAAAAAACAAAAGAATCCCGAGTAAAAATGCTTCGACTTGAGTTCGACTTGAATTGCCCCCAATAAAGACATGCTAAAGTCGAAAAAGTCGACTTAAGCATGTCTCAGTTGAGGAGATACTTCTAAAAAGTTAAAATTCAAATTTTTTTGAAGAAAATTTTCAGGGGTTATACTCGTTCAGACCCACCGATTCTGAATGATTAAATAAAAAATAACTAATTTAATAATAACAAATTTTCCATGCATCAATTTTAATCTCATTTATGAGCCGAAAAAGGTTCTTATTAAGGCAGGTATACTTGAGACAAGTAAACGCCATTTTACCTGTCGTGGCTTTAAAAGAAAGATGGAGGCTTATGTCTCGACTCGGTTTTGAGACGCAGCCAGACATAGATGTCTTTGAGATGAACTCAAGATATAACCAAGTCGAACTCAAGACGAAGGATTTTTACTCGGGATATGAACAATCTTTTGAATATAATGACAAAACGGACAAATCCAATTTTGTATTTGAAATGGTAATTTCTCGAGGTGGAAAAGGGAAGGGAAAAGCTCTGTCGCAGACGATCCCTTTTCCAGCTTTACGATTTTTTTATGAAGATTTTCAGAATTATTTTATTTTACATTTTATCAGCAAGAAGTTTTTCCTATTCATGAATCAACTTTGAATTGTGTCTTTAAAAAAATTTTTCATTTTAAAACAGATGTGTCGCCCTCTCGCCCCGAAGTTCACATTTTGAAAAGTTTCTTTTGACATACGTTTGTACGACGTTTATTCTGTTTTTCAATTTAATATTTTTGTTGGTAACCTTCTGGTTACCCGGCCGAAATATGAATTTTTCAATTTTTCCTTTTGCTAACGTTTGTAAGTCGTACGTTGTGATGACACACAATTATGATATACCTCTAGCCGGGTGGCCGAAAGGGTACAAATAAAAATATTATATGTACAAATAGTACAAACGAAGAAAATATCGAAGAAAAAAATTCCCGGTCTTCTCCTGCCTTTTTCGGTTCGCAAACGTTTCTCACGGTCAATAAAATAAAAAAATTACGAACTCTAAGGATACAAATTATTCTATTGAAATTTAAAAGTTTTTTGATATAAAAATTTTATATTGAAATGCTTAAAATGTATACGTATAAAATGGAAGGGACTAACACTATTCAAAAGAAAAAGTTTAAATAAAATGCAGATAAACAGCAAAATTTATAATTTTTATCTTTTATGAATCATAGAGTTCAAAGATTCAGATTCAATTTCAAAAAGTCTAAATGCACGCTTTCATTTTCAGAGCTCTATCAATGAACTTTAAATTCTTCTAAATGTTGTTATTTTAAACAATTTTAAGCTGGGAACATTGAAAATTGAGAAATAATTGTTACATTATTATCATTTCTGATTGAAAAAGTATCAGAATTGTACGGAATTCGACAACGCAGTTTTTCAACGGAACTCCATGTTTCGAGACCCTCTGAATTCGAAAATCAGGCTTTACGATGACGTCTGTCTGTATGTCTGTCCGTCCAACCTTCCGTCCGTAAACACATTAACACTAAAAGAAATGAACGAATGAAATCCATCTTTGGCCCACTTTTTTTGGTTCTAAAAGAAAGGACGAATTCATTAACCAGCGATTTTTAATAAAAATTCAAAAGGTGAGCGCATGTTGAAGATATTTTAGACCACTTTTTTCTGAATTGAAAATTCTATGTACGGATATTTATAGTATTAAAGAGACAAACAATTTATCCTAATGACTTTTTTCGATAAAAATAAAATTTTTAAAGTTATAGCATTTTCCAAATTTTTAAAAGCAACCAAAAAGCCAAATTTTAGGCCAAACAACGCACGATATGAAAAGAAGTTAAGAGAAGAAAAACATTGATTTTTCAAATTATTACAAGACTGTCATAACAAATTTTTGGATTTTCTTGCAAAATCGAAAACTCAAATTTTGATTGCACGAAAAATATTGAAAAATAAAAAATTCCATTTTGTGGTCAAACTATGTAGGGCACGAAAAAAGGTGAATTAACAAAAATTGTTTTCCCAAGAAAGATCTACAATTTCGTTCAGAATCACTTCGCGCAGCGCGAGTGTTACGATGAGAATTTGTACCTCAAAGCCTACAGAGCTTTGAGAAACTTAATCTTTAACTATATTTAATTAAGTAGACAATTCAGAATATGAAGACGTATATAGATACTGTCATCTAAAAGAGATCTTCTTGATAACATTTTATTCAAGTATCCCAAATTTAAAGAATAAATATACGAGCGCGAAGCGCGAGGTAACCCACTATTTAAATTTTGTCTTACTCAAAACTATTTTTGAAATTTGTTCAGAACTTCTGAATATTTTAATAAACAATAAATGTTAAATGATACACTTTTTATAGAAAATTTTCAAGTTCAAACGCACCTAATTTTTAGTTTGTTTAATTCTTTAAGACCGGATTTTTAAATACTTTAAATTAAAAATGTACCTAAGCTTAAAAATGAAAATCTAAAGTGAAAAAATTTGAAATTAAAAGATTTTCGAATTACGCAATGTAAAGTGAACGGCTGTACTTGGACAGATTTTTCTTTTAAAGATGTTTCAAATTACCGGTCAACAAATAAATTTGGTAAAATAGACTGTTTTGAGGCTCTTGTTTTCCTTCAAAATTTTCGTAACTCCTGGTCACACCGGTTTATGCAGTGCATAACCTAAACACTGAATCACGAAAACCGAATTGAAGCGAATGTCCTGTGACATTTCTGCAACATACGGAAAATGACTGAAGCAGACGACACGATTAATCGCCCATGGTACTGCTCGCTTTTTTCATACGCACCTCTATAATGAGAACTTTTCTCGTTGGATTGCAGTGCACATAACTATAGAATCAGTAAACTGAAGCCAAATCCGTTAAAATTTATGAAAAATTAATGTTCTTATGACAGAAAATTCAAAAACTTTTGGTCATAAACGCGACGTATAATCCCAGATGTAAAAAAAATCATACCGTGTCTTTTCTTCATTGTTTGCATCGCTCTTTTATGAGGTGCGCATGACACCAAGACCACACGGAAAAAACGATATAGCTGAGAGAACATTATTTTTTCCTTCAGAACTAAAAAGTATAGTTTTTATACCAAAACTACCGGATGGTCCTCACAACTGTACCAGTATAGGCGTAATAACTATACACGTATTCATAAACGTCACATTGCTCCACGAAAGATACGAAGGATAACTTTGTTGACGTGACAATAAGTGATATGAAAATTCTTTTGAAAGTTATGATGCTACGAACTAAAAATATACGCACACACACTCACACACACTCACACACACATATTCGCGAAACGCTGTTTTTCTGGTTCAGAAGGTCTAAAAACGTTGAGATTTAAGAAAAAAGACACGAGCCAAAGAAGCTTTTACCAAAAAACTCCTCGAGCAATTGACGCTTCCCTTATATTTTAAGATAAGAGTCGCACATGTATGCGAATCATTATATTGGTCCCGCGACAAATCAGTATAGTTGTCTCACCGATACCGCATGGGTCCAGTCACTATACACGCGTACCTTGCTGAACTATACTTCTGTATAGTTCGAGCGGCAATTCTGTTTCTTCTGTGTACTTAATGCGCCCTGTTTCAG
>NC_046659.1:57549568-57569836 GCF_010883055.1 Belonocnema kinseyi
GCGTCGCGCAAAAAGAGCTGCCATGCTCGCAACTAGTGAGGTATCGGCAGTAACTTTTACTGCCCGATACGCTGTAAGAGTTATGGTCGGCAGTTACAGATCGAGTTTCCTGTTCTCCAAGAGGTAAGTAAGAATGGAAACTTTACGCGAGATGACATCTTACAAAACTGTTTCTAGGAGTCCGAGCTCTAGCTGCGGATGACGTTGCGCTGCAGACGGGCAAGTTGAAGGTAAAGCTTTCACCTCTGTATATTTTTTTATAGATATCCACAAAGAACAGCCTTTTGCATCCGGGTCGCGATGGACCAAGCCTGACCCTGGCAAGCCGGTATCTTGTTGAAATGGCTAAGAAATGAGGCTTTTATAGCTTCAAGGCAGGCGATTATGAGAACTAAACGATGAACCCTGTAGCCTTGAGAATTCAATCATGTAAATTATCTTCGTCTGCAGAGCTTGGAAGACAATATCAAGTTTTGTAGCATTAACACGTTTAGTAATGGAGAATATGAAAGGTCAGTAAATCTTACGCTGATCATTCTCCATAACGGACTTCAGTTCCGCCTGGGAGTGACAAAGATAGTAATACAACACTCTTCGAGCCACATTGTGCTCTCTATGTACCGTTAGCGTGCATACTTTGATCATCCACTGAGAAATCTATACAAACCTGACAGCACGATGTCATGAAATCATGATGTCTCCTATTTGATAATTAAAATCTCATGCAGGGCTAATTTAATTCCCCATTCCCAAGGATAATATCAAATTCCCCCTTTAATCGAAATTTCCGGCTCATTTACGACTCCAGCAATCCCTTTAAACCAATGTCCTACCGTTATAATTAAAAAAAAGTCTACGAAGGACAAAGGAACAAAGTATAAATGTTCAATTTCTCTTCCTAACATTAAGAAGGGCCTATTTAGGTCTCACTTTTTATCAAAATATGGATTTTACTACTCAGCCCTTTTTATAAAATATGCAGCTGTACTGCCAGCTTTACTTCAAGCCAGCAGCTCCATTTGAAGAATCGGTCAAAAAATGATTATATTAAATTCCCCTTTTCAGAGTAATTTCGGCTCATTCACGGCTCCAGGAATCTCTTTAAACTAATGTCCTGCCTTTAAAATAAAAAAGGTCGCTAAGGGAAAAAGGCCAGGACATCTATTTTCGTTTTTTAAACTATCGATTTGCTAATTGCAAAAATTCACAATTGTTTTTTTGCATTTTAATCCTCTTTACCTGGTTAATGTTTTATGATCGCCTTAACCTCGACGAAGTCCCAGGCGAGGAACCTTACCACGAACTCTGCAATAAAGCAATGGCTAGGTGAAGATGATTACAATTCATATATGAAAATTTTTGCAATTTTGTAATTAGAAAATTAATAGTGTAAATTCAGATCCTGTGGATTTTCTGTATTAAAAGTCTCTAAAATTTGTTTTAAAAAGTTTAAAATTAGAGTAAGTATCAAGAATCTCATAAACAGCAAGAGATAACTGAAAACGGTTATAATTGTTACAATTTCTATCAAAGGAATGTTCTGTATAAATGTTCTGATTATTATTATTATTTAATCATTTGTTTTTTCGATTTAAGGTCGATACGAATTAGTAACAATACAAGATACAAATATAGACAAAAAGTAATCATGTGCAAAGAAAATAAGCAGGAGAATAAAAAGAAGTAACTTACAAAAATTGTAGAACCGAAAAAATTGTTTAAGGTTATCAAGACAGTCACGTCTCCAAAATCAATGCTTTTATTTGTAAAATCTGCCGGACATACAATGCAACTTAGCGCAGCTCGTGTGTACAATTAGTGTTTAAAACACGAAGTTGGTACTGACGGTTGACTGTGTGGTTGCTGGGTGACCTAAGATCGATATTCTTGAGTCAGAATAGGCAGGACAAACAGCCAGAAAATGATAAAGGTCCTCTGGTACTGACAGGTTGTATATAAACCAGAGTATAGCAGGGTCATAAGTAAATTTATATCCTCCAGAACCTATACAAACCCTGATAAAGCCCAGAAGTCTAAGTTGAACAATAATAGAAGTTATATAAAAGGGTAATCTAAGATGCAGATATGATTGAAAGTCCAGATAGAGTTTAAGATGTGGGAAGACTGGAGGACTACTTGAATGAAGAGATCTTTCAAAGTCGGAATACCAGACATAATCAGAAAAGTTATTCAGAAAAACATTCATATTTTCAATGAGCGACGTAGATTCCAAGTCAAGCCACATTTACTCCGAGTTACATAGAGTAAACATATTTTTGAGCTGGAGAATTCAGTTATACTTCAAGTTGCAATCAGGTTTTAAGGACATTGCCTTCAATTTAAGAAAACATCTTTTAGGATACCTCTATCATCAGGTATACCCAATAACCTCGACAACCATCTCAGCGCTGACTTAAATATATCATAAGCTAACTGTAATCTACCTGTCTCTAAGTGGAGGGCAAAATTCGGTGTGTATGTTGGTAAGCCTAGTATTTTTTTAAAGAAAGAGGACTGTAAGTTTTGGACTGTATCAAAGTACCTTAATCCCGAGATTTATATTGCGTAAGAAAGAACACTAAATGTGAGGCTACGAAAAAGTGTAATCTTAGTTTTCTAGGCATCACATTCAGATGAAAATACAATTCTTGAAACAGCACCTATAAAGCAATATTCGCAGCAGACATTCTTTTTATGAACTTTTTATAAAAAAGACCCGAGTCTGATATGTTGACACCAAGATAGACAAATTCGCTCACTCTCTCTAGCTGAGTCTGTGCGTAGAAGAATTTGTATTCATATCGTCGACTTTTGTGTTATACCATAACTTTTGATTTTGCTTCGTTGACCGTTCAAAAATTTCTCTTACAGTATTGGGCAATAAGGTTAATTTTTGCATGTAAGTCAGCCTGAGAGTGAGCGAATATGACCATGTCATCAGCATAAGCAAGTATGATAACGTCACAAAAGTGATCTATTGAAATTCCATTCAAAACGTGATTTCGTAAGTACTCTTCTAGATCATATATGAAAAGTGCAAGAAGGAGAGGACTAAGGATCTCACCTTGAAGTACCCCACAAGTGACCTTTACGGACAAAGTCAGAACCTCGCAAGTGCGAATAGACATGTTAGCGTTTTCATCGAGATTTTTTATAATTCGTATAAGTTTAGTGGACATGCCTATCCTCAGAAGTTTGTTCCATAGGTGACAGTAGTTTACTGAGTCAAAAGCCTTTTTGAAATCTATATAAAAAGCAAAGATTCGTTGTTTTGGGATAGACAAATGGATTTGAATTTAAAAAGTTAGGGTATAAATATGATCAATACAACTTCTTCCATGCCTGAAGCCGGCCTGATTTTCTGGGAGAATGTTTACCTCGTTGACCCACGCAGTCAATCTCGTCAACAGGATCTAAGAAAAGATCTAAGTTATAGTATTTATAAGGGCAATTCGCCGGTAATTATGAGGGTCAGATTTATCACCCTTTTGATACAACATAAATGCATGCATTTTGGCCCAGCTAGCTGGGACTCTTTCCATAGCCCAGATCCCCTTGAAGAGGCGCCCTAAGTACTCGACCCAATTTTCTGGAAGGTTTTTAAAAAATTCGTTGGGAATCCTATCCTTTCCCGGCGCTTTATTGCATTTACATTACAATAAAGAGGTTTTAATTTCATAAATCGAGTTATCACAGTCCAATAAAGGGTGTTTGTTTACAATCCACTATATTCAAATAGGAACCTCAATCGGATAAAGAGAAAAAAAGAAGGTCTTGCCATGCATGCATGCTTATATTGTTAGTCAAAGGAGACCGCAATCTAAATCTATTGACTGCTGCCCAAAAATCCTTAGGATTATTATAAGCCGCTAGTGAATTCAGCAGTGCATATTCGTATTGCCTTTTCTTGGACCTACGTAACTCCAGAAAATACCTTTTTATTTCTAGATATTTTTCCCCCTACATATCGGCAAAACCCGACATTTTAAAGACATTTAAAGATTGTCTAAGTCTATGGCGCGTGACTCAACATTCTTTATCATCCCAAGGTTTCTTTCCTGGAGTGCGCCATTTAGGCTTTGCGAGTAAATTTAACTTATCGGCAACATATGCGATTGTGAGAATTAAATTATTATTTAGAGTATTTATTTCACTGTTGGAGTACGTAGAGTTCTCAGAAATAGACATTTCATGTATATAGTCACATTTGCGGTTTTCATTCCAAATTATTTTATTGTACAATAAAAATGAGTCTCTATTTACACTTGTGTCCATTTGTATGAAATACGAAATATTAACGCGAACCAGAAGATGGTCGGATGACGTAGGTAACTGAAGTACTTCCAAATTATAAATCAGGTCTATTGCGCCAGTATTATACGCAACAAGATCATTAAAAATCATACTCTAGGTCATCATCTAGGTCATTTAGGTTGCCGCTACAAGCATTAAAATCACCTGCTAAAACATTGGTAAATCTGAACAACCCGATATGACTCCGGAAAGGTCCTCCTCAAAAGTCTGCTCGAACAGCTTAGCATACACAGATGGTTTAAAATAAACATTACCTACAATAAATTGAAATGCCCTCCGCAAACATTTAACAAAAATACATGTATGAGAAATTGATAAAATTTTAAAGTTAAATACATCTTTGTTTATAAAAATTTCTAAACCCCTACTAGGGCGGCCGACTCTAGCAGAACGTTGTGCATTACTTACAATAGCGGTGAGATCAGGGATCCAAATAGGGGATTCTCAATTGTTTAAAGTAAACCATGTCTCGTACAGGCAGATGATGTTCGAGCTGAGTACGTAATTGGCGATATTAGAAAAATTCAAAAGGCCGTGAGTATTCGAAAAAAAGATGCGAAGATTGCTGGCCTCAGAAGATTGAGATATGCCATCCTGATTAGTGACTTCTTTCATTGCTGCAACATGCTAAGCCTTACCAGGCCTAGTAGGTTTTTAATATTTAGACTGAGACTTTTCCGACTTCGAAGCAATTTTACATATAAAGGAGTCCAGGGAGCCATTCGATCCATCAGTTATGCGCTTTTGTCGTGTTTTGGATTTGCTTTTTAACGAAAAGTGTGGATTAGGTCGAAATTTGTTCATTTCCCTTTTTCATTTAGGAGGGATTCGACTTCCGGGGAAGAGAGCTGATGGTACTCCAGCATTGAAAGCTGCGCATTTGTTAAGAACCTCCTGCTTGCATCTGCTAGAACTGAAACGCACCATGACGGGCCTACTGTCTTGCTTCTACTCCAGGCGATAAATGGTGTCAATGTTTGACTCATTGAGTGAGAGACCAGAGCTAGTGAGAATATTGAAAACGATTGAGAAGAGGTCCCTGTTAGATTCCTTATCGTCCAATAGGTTGTGAATCAAAACATTGCATGAGCGGGCTTGTCGCTGAAGAAAGTCAACATGTCGCTTGAGTGAACCACACTTTTTCTCTAATTCCTGATGACTTTCTTTCAGCTTTTAAGATTGTGCTTTGGATATGCCCAATTCTATTATTAGAGCATCAAAATCGGACTTCAATTGAGCTGTGTCAGTTTCAAGAAGTTTGACGTCCTTTTTGGATTCCTCTGTGCCGGCTTTGACGGAGTTTAAAAGTTTCTGCACATTTGAATCGCCACTCATTTTTGTAAATAGTAGCTACTTTTAAAGTTGGCGATAAGAGCAATCGATAATAGCTGTCACCGCACACCCACACACGAACACAACGCGGTAAGTCTGAAAAAATCACGCACACTACCTGACGGGCAACGTGAAATTTATAAGGATGTCTGTTGAAGACCACAAGTTCCTCAGAAAGACACAAAACCGTTCAGAATTCTGACAGAAAATCACAAAAATACGAACAAAAACTCATCCCAAAAGGTGTTACAGCACAAACCCAGCGTGATAATAACCAAAGAAAAAATTTAGCACTTCAGGCTCTGAGTCAAATCAAGAAATTCATATCCAGTTGGATAGAAAGTGAGCCCTAAACAAGTCCTTATTAATGAGAGAAAGAGAAATCAAACATTAATATTTGTTCTTATTACCTGTAGCGGCTCTTTTTTTATTTCAAAGATAGCACAGTGGTTCAAAGGGTTATCTCGAGCCGTAAATGAACTGGAAATTTCTGTCAAGGGTTGAATTTGATATCATAATTTTCTTACCGACTGCTTGAGTGGTGCTGCTGGCTTGAAGTACAGCTGGCAACCCTACTGCGTATTTTATAAAAAGGGCTAAGTAGTAATATCTATAGTTGAAAAGAAAGTGACCCCTTAGCCCTTAGTGGCTGTTTTTCGATTATAAAGATAGGACATTAGTTTAATGGGTTACCTGCAACCATGTTTTCAGGTTTCCATGTCTCCCTGAGAACATGGCCAAGTGTTTATAGATCTTGCTTGTACGCTCAACAGTTGGTATCGCCTACAGGAACATTCATTATAAACTTGCGTAAAACTAAGGTTGTCTATAATGCCGTTGCATGTTCTCTTCATATAAGCGAAAACTGTGCTTTATGAATACGACTTTGAAGAACCAAAGGTGCTAGTGATGTCAGACCATGTGTAGTGTCGCTGGAATCAAATGGGAGACCAAGCTCCTCTGCGGCCCTATCTACTGCACGATATAAAAACCTGGCAGCATTGACGACTTCATGTTGATGTACGAGCCAGAACAATTCTTCGATGATGAATTCGGTAGACAATCATCATCTTGTGTGTGCTTTGGTCAATCATAGACAATCCATTTTACTACATCAAACGTGTAGAGCAGTATAAGAACGGTCAGCATACTGGTCACCTGGATCTTAGTCGTTTCAGGTAATTCGGAAGCCCGAATTTTTCGGAGAATATGGCGATACCTTTTTTTAAGGACCGTTTTTACCCCACACAAACACACCTATGAATTGATCGTGCGTATCGCCACGCGATAAAGTAGTATCTTGTCCTCTTTTAAAAAGGTAAAGAGTTTAACCCATTAATGTCTGAATAGCAAAAAAATTTACAACAAGTTTGTATTCCTAGATTTTGACGAGGCCGCTGTACATTTTTCTCAGGGCAAATTTTTCCATATGTATTTTAAGTAAAAAATGGCATTTTTTCAGTGCCTTTTTGGGGAAAAGACTGATTCTGTGCGTAAAAATGACTTTATTATGCTAAGAATAGCACAAAACGTGTTATTGGGACTTAGACTGGCAAAATATGGAGAATTTTTTTTTCAATATCAGGTTGCAAAAAAGTGCAACACTTGTGAAATATATTTCATGCAGATTTATAGATGTTGCTTCATTTTACTTTTTTACTCTTTCTAAATTTTTCTAAATTTAATTATCCCTCAAAATTGATTAGATAGGTTTTTTTGGTTGCTGATCACGAATTCGCTATCAGATTTGCAAAATTCCAAATGGTGGATCCAATATGTCGGACTAATTTTTTATAAAATTTTCATTTTTGTATGAAAATATGTATACAATAATTCTTGGGGTCGCTGATTGCGAAATTCAAAATGGCGAATCCAATAGGGTGGGCATCGTTATCATTATTATAACAAAAAATTTTAATGTGTGCCGAAGGTTAAAATGTTTACTGCCCAACATGTCGAAGCATTTTTTTTTGGTTATAAGACTCCACCCTGTGGACATCTCGAGTCAACGGTTCCATATAATGTGGTATCATCCTTAGTCATAGTTAGATTTATGTTAGCCCACATTTGGCGCGTCCATTCCGCGACTGCAAAAGGCACACAATGTCCAATCATGGCCGCCCTGATCACCTCTCCAAAGCTGTTATTGAAGGCTCCTTCGATGTCCATTAAGGTTTCAATCGCGAGGACTTTCTACTCCAGTTGTCCGTCAATTAGGTTTACTGCTCTGCTTAGGGCCGTCACATGAGCTGGTGTAAAGCAAGTTTAGCAAAAACGTAAGTAGCATATCTCACAAAAATGGTACGTTCCCTTAGTGCACTTTTTTACATTCCAGCTAAGTCTGATATCAGCTTAGATTAATTTCAGGTATTTTGAAACAATCTAATTTAGTTTTTTCACGAGTATTGTTTGACATGAAGTATACACTTCACGTAAATCGAAATTCTCAGCATCATACTTATTTGTTTGCGACCAAGCGCAGTGGAAAAAATACTCGGCAAATTCACAATCGTTTACGATTTACCGACGCACCCGTTCCTCACACAATTCGCTGCGCTCTGACGGCAGCTTGACAATAGAGTGCGGATCATCAACGCACACGTGCCCCACATACTCGTCAACTTCACACTTGTTTACGAATCACCGACGAGCCCGTGCCTCACATAATTCGCTGCCCTTTTGTCGGCAACTTGAAATTTGAGTAAGAATCAAGAACCCGCTTTAAGTTTATCACAAATTAATTATGGTTTTGTAGATCATTTTAAGTCGATGGAAGTTGAAGATCATGTTGACATGATCTTCCTTCCGAATACATGTGATTCTGGGAATTCAGGTGATGAGAGTGATAAAGAGAATTTCGATTGAGATGGATTCGAGAGCACTTTTTTCCTGAAAACTTTCTTTAAATGGCCGAAGAAACCAATACATCTCAAACAAAAGCCGAAGAAAAGCATGAATAATTATGGGTCAGTGGAGAAAAAAGTTTTGACGGAACTCTTGTGAATGAGATTTTATTGACTGATAAAGATAAGAAAGAAATATTATAATTCTCTCTGGTAGAATTATCTAAATAATTTTTCTCTAGGCAACTAAAAAAAATAAGTAACTGATGCTACGAAAGAAAATGGATTTGAATTATGGTATGAATATTTTGACGTCTTTATTGGAATCATTGTACACACCACCTTCAATAAGAGGTCAGCACAAACGGATTATTGGTCATTTGATCCATTTCTAAGATCTGATCTTGTAGAAAATGTTATGAGTCAAGACAAGTTTTAGATGATAGCAGCTAAGATAAAATATCATAAGATAGGTGATGTCAATGAGAGCGACAAAGTTAAAGGTTCCAACAAGACTGGGGATTTAGCCAAATGTGTTATGGATAGTCGCGTTGTTCTGTGGAGCACCTCATCTATAAAATTTTAGACAGAAAATTGAAGAAATATCACGTATATTTCGACAATTTGTTATCTTCCCTTGATGTATTCTTACACCTCAAAAGAGAGGATTATTGCAAATGGGAAGGTAAGAAAGAATCGAATCGAAAAAATGCACCTAGAGATACTCATGTCGTGAAACATGAAAAGAAAAGTAAACTCAATTTCATAACACTAAAGGCTTGAAAAATCATATCCATTTTATCTACGGCTACAGGTGTAACATCACCTATTTTCGTTAAACGTTACAACAAAGAGTCGGCAAGGAAGGAAGATATTTAAGTCCCGAATGCAATTTCTTCCTATAACCAATTCATACGAGGGGTCGACATACACGATATGTATTGCAGTCGAGCAATGCCTATTATTGGATCAAAAAAGTGAACGTCAATCATATTAGTCCGTATTATCCAATCATCGATCATAAATGCGACTATTTCATAGAATACTGCATGTGCAGATGAAAGGAAAATTGCCATAAAAGAAGTTACCTTCACTATTTCTAAAACTTACATGAGAAACTAAATCGCAGCGTTTCAAGAAGGATGAAATAAATGCAACCGCTAATTTTAGATATTGCTCGAATATGAAAAAGTCTGGTAAGAGGATCTACAGTTTCTGTAAGATTTGCAACTTTTATTTTTAATCAAATTGCTTTACGCAAGCTCATTCACCTTAGATAAAACGATGTATGAAAAATACAGAACTCAGAGAAAAAAAAACATAAAAATGCAAAAAAAGTGAAGCGCTAGCATTCCTTGGACTTTAAATTTACTACGATATAGCGCATAAGTGATTGAGATTGAAAAATAATCATTTTGACGCGAGTGTGTAGCAAAAATGCTAACGGGATTTAAAAAGTTATTTTGACCCACCCAACAATGGAAGGTAAATGTTGTTATTGAGATAATTTGATGTTTATTTAAATAAATCATGGTACATAGAATTTTCATTTTTTAACCATTTCGAGAAAATCAAGAGAAAGTAAATGACAGGGTGGTACACCATTGTCTTTTATCAATTTTTTATTGAATTTTATGTGAATTGACTGAGAACTAATTAGTTTGTACGATTTCACTAAGTTCAGAATATGTGAGCTATTCTTAACATTTTTATAATTTTTTAATATTAATTCATGCATTTTTTTCGCGGTTGTGCTTATTTTCTATTAATTGATAGTTAGTACTATAAGGTTAAAAAGAATTTCAGTAAGTTCGAACAACTTTTTTTTCAGAAACTATACTCCCTAAAGTGGCCAACTTTTTGAGAAACACCCGTATATAAACGGATCTTTTTTGTTGCTAAAGCATCATTTAAGCCCTTTAGCATAAAACGGCAGACAAAACTCTGCTACACTGGGTATGGGTCTGTGCTTTACTAAGGTGGGCTGAAAATATCATATGGTATTTAAAAAAATGTGTCTAGTAACAAATATTTTGAGAAATATTAGTCATTCTTTCAAATTCAATGAAAATAAACTGTTATTCATCAAATATATGCGTTATAAATTTTTTTCTTGTCTTAAATCAAAAGATACACACTGTGTATACATCCTTGTGTATATTTTATTAATTATTCATTTAAATTACAAGAATTGTTTTTCAATGTAATTTTGAATAGCGCTTCAAAGGGTAGACAACTAGCGCTCAGCCCTAATGCACGCAGGAATGAAAATTATTATGATTTTATTATTGCATTAAATAGTCCTTAAAAAAGAAAAACTATTTTTCAATTGCACTTATACAGAAAAATGACCTTCTACGAAGATTTTAAAAAAATAGAGCAAAAATTAACCGATTCCCATGCATTTGGTCAATTGTTATCCTCTCAGTATTCAACGAAGTGAAGTGAGCTAGTGATTGGAGCGAAAATACCTTATTGTATACGTAGACGGTCATGACTTTTTCTATACATCCCGGCTTTAGTTTAAATGTCGACGGGCATGACTAACCTAACTTTTGGAAGTTGCATTAGGAAGTTATAATTTTATTCTAACTGACTGGTACGCCCTATTAGATGAAAGAAATTTGAAAATTAGGTCAATATTGTTTCAATTGGTTTCCTTATTAACAATTATTTAGGCTAATATCGCAAAGCAAATAGTTGCTTTGACAGGTATTCAGGTGGCTGACAGCGCGGTTCAGAACTCCACAACTCTGCATGAGCCAAATTTAAGTCTCTAAATGATACTTTCCCCTAGATGCCCACATGGGCACCTACGTTCAGAGGAATACATTTGAGACTTGAAAACTCTCTCAAATGATCATTGGGAGCCCAATGAAATTTGAGCTGCAACAAATTTAACACCAGCGTTTTTTTGTGCACCTAAACTAAAAGAAACAAGCAAATTTGTAACGTAAAGAATTTTTTTTTTAGTTTTGATATGTTACACCTTCGATGGTTGCAATTTTAAGAAACCCTTTATTTACAGAATCTTAATAATGGTGCACTTTTGCTTAGAATCTGATTTTTTTCGGGTTGATGTTTACATTTTCGAATTAAACAATACAAGTGTGCACAAGGAGGAAGAGAAAAACATGACTTAAGGGTTGTGTACTGATCAAAAGAATATTTATAGAATTACATGTCTCAATATCCACCTTTGTTAAGAGCACTAAGCGTTTTTTTGTTATCAGCGATATATAAGGCATCAAAAAAGAATTCTAAGTGTTCGATAAAAATTTCTCAATCTTCTACACCTAACTTAAACTGTAGGTTAATTTTGTTACTCGAGCTTATTGCGTTCATACACTTGATCTTCTTTTGTTCCTTTGCTGTAATATTCTCCTTAGACTCCTCACTATTCAAATTATCACTACACTCAGAATTTTCGACGTCACTTTTACGTATTGCAACTACTTGAAGTTTACGCAACACAATCAATAAGGCCGCTACGAATAAGGCCGCTTCCCCTCACCCTTGCTCGAGCTCGCCTAGACGCTTCCCTCACTTTCATGGTGACTTCGAAATTCGAGTCAGGCGCTACCAATAATGCCGCCGTAGAACTCGAAACTTTAATGTTTTTTATGAGTTTTTTTATATTTTATCCAAATATATCGAATATTAATTGTGATATTTTCATATTTTATAATATTTTTCGAAATTATAAAATATCGTTCTCGTTTATAATATATCGTTTGAAACAAATTAGTGTTTTCACACTAAGGAAGGATCAAGGCAAGAGGTATTATTCGTAGTGGCCTTATGGATAGCTTCGTCTGTACTTCCACTTTTGATAACTTATAAATCCAGCCAGTTTTTACTTCCTACTTTTCCACATATGTATTCTATTCCGACATTGATTTAAATCCTAACTTTTATTGCTCACACACTGTTGAAATGCATTTAATGTATTCAATAACACACGTTCTTTAAGTTCAATCGATCCTCGTCGCCAGTATGATATACTTCAATTATTAGTCACATCTCAGATTATATCACTTTATTTAAGGTATAGTAATGTCAGGTGATATAAGACTGGCCTAACGTGCTATCCGCGCAACCTGTGTAGGGCTGCTGGTCCTCCAAATACCCGGGGCGGATAAAAACCAACTAGGGAAAGGAACCTTGAGTCAATGTGGAGAGTGCTAAGGATCTTCCTAATGAAATCGTAGCCATGAGATCCTGTAGCAGGGCCTTCAGACAGAAGACTAGGCGCAAGAGCCCGAAATTACAACTGCGCAATAAAAAAGAAGCATAATAGAGAAGACACCTGGCCGAAAAAAACCCTAGATTGAGGGAACCACCTCAGGTTGAAATGAAGTTGTTCGCCGCAACAGAAAGGAGAAGCAAGAACTGATGAACAATGGAGATAGGGAAATGTGCTCCTAGAACTGGAAGTGTCTAGTGAAAATCGCACCAATTTCAGTACTGCGCTGAAAAAGTCCTTCAACCAAACTGGGGATGTCCGGCAGGTGGCACTGCGTGCGTAGATTCAGATACGGGATTTAGATGTCGCAACTACCACAGACGAAATAAAAGAGGCTCTTAAAAGTGCCTCAGCTATTTAGAACGTTACGGTAAGCACGTCAAAAGCGGAGTTCCGAGGTAGCTTAATGGCTTTTGTCATGGAAGTGTGGCAAGGATAGGCACAGAGCTTTTCAATGCACGAATGAAGCCAAGTGTCCTCTTTGCTTAAGGCGAAACGGTAGGTTTGGTTGAGCACGGCAATGACTGCAGTGACATCTATAAGAAAATCGGAAATACAGTCTAGTGCCCCCTGGCAAGTATGAAGAAAACCTCATACCCGAAAATTGGTAGGATTCGGTTGGTGAAATTTTTGACCTGTTAGAACGAGAAACTTAGCAACCAGAGAGACAGACAATATTCAACCATTTTTATCAAACCATGTTTCTCGGCTTACCTGCTCAGCTGAAGGGAAATATAGCAAATTGTTAAATATCTCGTCTACACAATATGCGCGTGAAATATCAAATAATGTATTCGCATGCAATAAGAAAAAAAACTAAATTAATAAAATTGTGTTTATAAATTTTCTATGCGCCCACAAAATCTGATTTTATGAACAAAAAACGTTTTTTTGGTAATTTTGCAATTTATCACGGTGAAAAATCGTAAAGCTAAAATCTAAAATATTTGAAAGTTTCATATTCCTGCAACCCGACAATTTAATTAAATTTTGTTCAGTTTAATAATGTGACCCACTGAGTCAGAAAAAACGATTTCTACGAAGGTGTTTGTCTGCCTGTAATCTGTATTCTGTATGCACGATAACTGTCGAAAAATTTATCAGATTGGACTCTGCTTTAGCACACTTTCTTAAGGTTTAAAAAGAAAGAACAAGTTCATAACCCAGCTATTTTGGATCAAAATTCAAAATGTGAGCACGTTTTCAAAATGTTTGAAAGCACATTTTTTCAGGATTTCAAAATTCTATGAACGGTTATTCATAGTACTCAGAAACTCAAACAATGTATTTCTATGACTTTTTTCTGTCAAAAGAAAATGATCAGAGTTAGAGCATTTTCAAAATCCAAAAAACAAACTAAAATGAACATTTTAAGCCAAACAACGCATCATATGAAAAAAAGTCAGGAGAAGAAAAACGTCGATTTTTGAAAGCCCTACAAGATGATTATAACAACTTTTTTAATTTGGTGAAAAAGTTGAAAATTCAAAATTTGATCGTATCAAAACTTTTTGAAACTAAATTTTTTCAAAATTTCAAAATTCTATGACCGGTTATTTATAGTACTCAGAAACTCAAACTGACTGAAAATTCTATAAAAATAAAATATTCCAAATAGAAAATGTAGTAATTAGAAAATTACAGTATCGGATATTTTGTTATTTCAGAAATTATATCACGTAAATTTTATATTGTGCTTCTTTTTCAAATTCAGTAATATCATAAGCTGTATAGGAAGTTTTATTATTTTGGAATTTCTAAATTGGAGAATTTTAAATTGCATCAATTTTCTCATGCTTGGAATTAAAAAAAAATTTAATTAACAAAAGTTTAAACCTTTCATTATTTTTCGAGTGTTTTGGTAGAAAAAAAAAACACTTTTTTACCGAAATCTACGGAAAGATAAATTGATAAATAATCAGTTTTATTTTATTGATATTAAAAGTGTAGTTTCGAATATAATTTAATTTCGAGAAAAGCCCGCCAAATATAAAAGTATATCAATCAAAGTTAAATAAACAAATGTGAAAATTTTGCATTATTTTTCGAGTTTTTTGGTAGAAAAAAACACGTTTTTACCAAAATCTATGGGAAGATAAATTGATTAATAATCACTTTTATTTTATTGATATTAAAAGTGTAGTTTCGAATATAATTTAATTTCGAGAGAAGCCCGCCAAATATAAAAGTGTACCAATCAACATTAAATAAACAAAAATGCAAATATTGCATTATTTTTCGAGTATTTTGGTAGAAAAAAACACTTATTTACCGAAATCTACCGAAATGTAAATTGATTAATAATCACTTTTATTTTATTGATGTTAAAAGTGTAATTTCGAATATAATTTAATTTCGAGAGAAGCCCGCCAAATAGGAAAGTATATCAATCAAATTAAATAAACAAAAGTGCAAATTTTTCATTATTTTTCTAGTGTTTTGGTAGAAAAAAAAACTTTTTTTACCGAAATCTACCAAGAGATAATATGCTCAATAATCACTTCCATTTTATTTATTAAATACTAAAAGTGTAGTTTCGGATATGATTCGATTGCGAAAGAAGCCCGCCTTATCAATATATGTAGCAATAAACATTAAATAATCGAAATTGCAATTTGTGCATTATTTTGCAAGAGGTTTGGCAGAAAGAAAACTTTTCTGAAAGAATCTCACATTATTTGATCTGGAATAAATGGTGAAATTAGTATATTTTTCCGCTATATTAATTCAAAATACTTCAATAACTTTGGAAATTCAGTAATATCTTTATTGTAATTTCATATTTTCTCAAATAATAAGTCATAAGCAAGGGCTTCGTCTCGCTCTGAGGTATATGCAGGTATAAGTTCTCCAATGTTACCGACATTGCAGTTTTCACAAGGATAGTCTCAAGTCAGGAATAGATCAGTAGTGACCTCTGGCGGTAAAGCTGGGAACTAAAAAACTGGTTTTCCGCAGAATTTTTCTTCGTTTATTTTACTTTGTTTTCAGCAAAATCTTGTTTAAATAAACGAATAATTTAATCTTTTTTTATTGATATTATGTTTATTATTACTTTCCGCATCGCGGACTTCTCCCATTTTTAACATCCAAAATTTTCGGAATTAGATAATCTAAGATTTTGTTAATGAAAATCTTAGAAAAATGAAAAGAATTAATTTTGAAGAGAAGCCCGCAATAGATTTCGATTTACTTTTAACAATGCAAAAAACAAAATTTGAATTAATGCATTATTTTGCGAGTGGTTTTGCTGGAACTATTTGGAGGAAGTTACCGTTTTACCTTAACGAGAGATGATGGCAGACTAGGCGAACTAGCCGAACGAGAGCGTAATAAGAGATCAGAATGACGGTAGTGCTTCAATGTAACAATTGTAGACAATTGTCAGTTTCTACCCTACCTCTCGTCAAACAAGGAAGTGGCAGTCTTTCGAGAAAATCTGGAAGAAATTGAAGTTCTATGCCGTGTCTTGGACGGAGAAATCATCCTGCTATACGACTTCAGTGCGAAGTCATATGAATGGGGGATGCCATGGACAAACAGAAGAGGCGAGAGGTTACTGAAATGTCGGGAATCCTAGATTTGACCATCCTCAACAATAGAAACACGACGTCCTATAGAAGAACAGGCTATCGAAACACCATCCTTCACATTCCCATGGCTACACCAGCGGTAGCACGTGGGGTCAAGGACTGGAATGTACCCAAAGACTATAAGGCCAGCGAACATCAGTATATAAACTTTAAGGTGAATGGCGAAAACTAGAGGTCTAAGCTCTACAAGTCGCAAAAGAGTGGAAGTGGCTGGATAAGGATAAACTGGATACGACCAAAATGCTGAGCACGATTGCTGAAAAGGGAGAAAGAATGCTACGATAGTTAACATTGACCAGAGACTCTAAAAAAAATACATATATCCTCGTGGAGAACACAATTCTCCTAATTAAGGAAGAATGTGACATTTAATGTCGAAGAAATCAAGGAAGACCCAAAAGCCCCGGGTATACTGGTGGAACGGGGAAATAGCGGAGCTAAGAATGATTTATTTTCAGCTGAAGCCGAAAGTGCCCCGAACTCGTAGAAGAGCGAGAAAAGCAACCCAGACGAATAAAGAATATTTGCTTGACAAAAAGATGTAGATCTTGATATAAACGCCAGCAAGCATGAAAAATGGTTGGAGGTTCGTTTGTGAGTGGACACGGACACCTGGGACCTTAGGTAAAAGATAGTGACTGGTAAGCTTTATGCATGATCACCAGTTGCTATCTGGGAACCACAACTGATAAAGCAGATAGTGGGTGAACTATTTCTTAAGCACCCTGACCGGGTCATCAAGGAAAAAGTGCTACTCGAAGCAATTCCTCTCTTCACTAAGGATAAATTGTAGATCGCTACAGTCATGATGGTAAACGAAAAGGCGTCTGGTCCTGATAGCATCCCGACGGAGATGAGTAAAGTGATGGTAAAGGAGTAACCACATATGCTTTTAAACCTTTTTGACGTTTGCCTGGAAACTGGAGTTTTCTGTTCCAGGTGGAAAAAGCAAAGGTTAGTCTTGCAGCTTATACGTGCCAGACTAAGAACCGTAATCGAGGCTATAGGGGGCTTGGCTGAGAATCAGCATGGTTTTCGGCAGGAAAGGTCAACAATTGAAGCGATACTCGCAGCGTTCCGAGAGACTGATTTAGAATGGAGCGGTAAACATAGATCAAGGAGGGTTTGCGTAATGACAACCTTTGACGTCAGGAATGCCTTCAAATCCTTTAGGTGAGCTGACATTCTTGACGTCCTGGAAAGACGGTTCAGAGTTCCCGCATATAGCCGATGCATCATCAGCAGCTACTCGAGCGAGAGAAGCTTGATGTACAGAACAACAGAAGTCACGCACACTGGCAAAGTGACAGCGGGAGTAGCTCAAGGATCGGTTCTTGGGCCGGATTTTTGGAACGTTGTATACAATGAAGTGGCAATAATAGAACTACCAGCATGCATCAAACTGGTGGGTTTCGACGACAATCTTGCTGCAACAATTACAGCCAGAACGGAGGAAGAAGCAAAGTTTAGAGTGGCATTCATTTTGAAAAAGGTCCAAACCTGGCTTGAAGATGATGGGTTGCAACTGGCTAATAAAAAGAAGCAGGTGCTAATCTTAACAAGGCAAAAAATTTTTAGCAACCCATTCTTAATCGACATCACCGGACACGAAGTAATAGAAAAAAGCGCGCTGAAGTACCTGGGCACGTGGGTTGACGAGAATCTCATTTTCTCAAAGCAAATTAGCAAAGCCGCTGACAAAGCGGAACCAATGGTGGGAATTCTATCGAGACTAATGCAGAACATGGCTGGACCCAAAAGTTGCAAGAGGAAGATTCTGATAAGCGTAACTCACTCCATCATGCTCTACGGAGCGGAAGTTTGGGCTGACGCTCTGAAGATTAAGAAATATAGAGACAAGCTACCGAGGGTACAAAGGAAGGGGACGTTGAGAGTGGCGTGCACTTATACGTCGCTTTCTGGACCCGTAGTCCTAGTAAATTACGGAATCCCACCCATAGACCTTCTGGCGGCTGAGAGAAAAGAGGATCTTCGAGGCAAAGAAATTAGGTTTCGGGAAAGAGATAGCTAAGGAAGAAAGGACAGCAACCATGGGAAAATGGAAAGAGCAATGTGATGCAGAAGCAAGAGGCAGGTGGACTGCTCGAATTGCAGGTGATTTTTTTAGCTAGATAAACAGGAAAGATGGAGAGGTGAATTTCCACTTTACCCAATTTTTGTCTGGTCACGATAACTTTAACGAATACATGCACCGTAGAAAGAGAAAATATTAACCAGGATGCGACTACTGTGCAAACAAGATCGATAATGTGGAACACACGTTTCTTGGGTATGACAGATGGCAGATGGAAAGGCAAGAACTAGAGGTAGAACTAGGCGTACTACTAGAAAAGTATAGACAGGTACATAACAAAGGTATCAACCGAAAACTAAAAACCGAAAAAATAAATGTTCTGGGTTGCGCTGCATGAGATAAGAAATTCTAGCATGATCATCTTTGGGGCTCGTAATGGAGCATGAAGAAGTCCGTGTGGGCATATGTATAAGGGTCGCCAAGTCAGGGCGCATTGGCCTTGACCCTATGTCCGTGAATCAATTCAAAAAGCAGTTCCGAGGATATGGGTTGGCGGGAGCGGGCGTTTTAGCCAGTAGGAATTTGACACTGCCCATCCTAAGAATCTCCTACTCAGGTAGACGATTACTAGTATAGGTGCCTATGCAAGGTTTCTCCTCCTAATACAAAAAAAGACTGGCCTACAGGTCTCCAAGTCTCCGCTACTAGTTCCATCTTACGGCACTGCGCGCACAACAATAAAATTACTTTATTTCATAAACGGCTTCTTTGATAAAAGTAAAACTTCCAAAAAAACTTTTACAGATGCTACTGAACATGTCGTCCACTCAGGGGCGTGAGCAGAAAGAGATGTCGGGGGAGGGGGGGTATTAGTGGTCTGTTCAAATTTTATAACTTGATAAAATTAAAATTACACAAGTTTTTTCACATTTCGTGGGTTGGGGGTTAATCCAAAAATCCCCCCTTGCGTACACCCTTGCGTCCGTTAGAAGTTTTTGATTGCTTAAACTTACCTCGATAAACTTTTTGATTGAAAATATTAAAATGTCCTTCGTGCACGTGCTCAGAAAAAAGTAATCACTTTTTTCATAACAAAAAAGATAAACGACCTTTTTACGCTATGCAAAAATCGTTTTCAGTACAATTATTTCAAAAAGGAAGAAAGTTACAACATTTTTTCATTCGATAAATAGATGCGAAATCTAATACTTTATAAGAGTACCTATATTAAACATCAAATTTCAATCATTTTTTAAAAAGCGTGCGGGCCTTCTTCCTCGCAAAATATTTTATATCCCGTTCTAAGAAGCGGCAATGAAATTATCCTCAACGTCAAACCTCTCGCTCGATATTAGTTAAAAAGCAGCGAATACACAACCCGGTAGCACGTAACAGATGGTCACCCATCCCAGTGCTATCCGCGCTCGAAATAGCTTGACATCTGGACTTTTCCCGTGTCGAGAACAACCTCGCAGCTAATGCCGTCGGTACGATATAGAAAAAAGGAGATCTATATCTTTTACAGTGTACACGAAAGAACTTTGAAACATGTTAAAAGGGAAGAATAGTTGATATCGTATTAAAGAAAAGAATAATTCATGGTCTTCTATTTTTTTGAATCAGTATAAATTTAGAAAAGTATTATAGTTTCAAAAATGTATAATGATAATCGTGTTTCTGTCATAAGACTAATGCAATGTAATGGATTTATTATAGTCCTTAGTATTTGACGTTTTAAAACATGCCATTGACTTGATTATAAAACACCAGTGTGTCAGAAAACTCATTTTAAAGTGATATTGGATAAAAGTATTGTGCACTGCCATCTATTTTAATTTTACTCAGAAAAAACGAACTTTTACAAAATAATTTTTGAAATTCATTTTCTATATTGTCTTAGAAAAA
>NC_046659.1:57569936-57594362 GCF_010883055.1 Belonocnema kinseyi
TGGAAGCGGGTGCAATTTTTCAGATTAGCACCCGCTCCCGGCGAAATCCTGCGGTTGTCCTTATGACAAATTTTTAATTATATATATATATATATATATTGTAACACCATTTCCAAGCGTTAGGACAAACAGGGGAAATAATGCTCAAATCCTGGCGTCCTTAATGGCTGGAAGGTCAGGCGCCAGATGCGTTCTTAGCGACACTCAAAATTTAAGCAGAAGGATTCAAGATTTATCACTACTTTTAAGCAATCTCTTATAACAAGTCCCTATTCATTTGGTAAAGGGATAAGTGGGGGTGAGGAAAAACATTGTGACACTTGTGTTTAAAGAAAATGAAGTAAACCTAGATTTATTATACTGAACATTTAAATGCAAATTAAGGATGATCGCATTCTCGCAAATTAAGAGTCTTTCGGACTGAATGACATACTTGTTACACTATCAAAAAAATAGGCTTAAGTCTAAATTAACAAAGAAAGGAAAATTCTGAAATAACGAAAAAGATAGGCCTATAGGTCTATTTTCTCCTTTCCAGCTTTCCTACTTCTCTCCATCCCACCAGAAACTACTGCCGTGAGGTATTGCCCTCTTATATTAGTATCCGGTTGCCACTTCATTATAGTTGTTTGGAGTTTATTTGGTAGTATGCCGGCTTGAATATTTGGCAAGATGGCTGTGCCAGTTTGTTCTGACCGATGCCGAATACAGTATGGCCTGTTACGTCGTGAGTGATTTCCTTTAATCCCTGGTGTCATATATTAATTTTCGAACAGAAACTTATTGGAGGACGAGGCCCTCAAGCACCTGGATCAAAGTAATCAGAATGATTGACAAGTGCTAAATTTTTAAGGTCTATGACAAATATCAATCTAATATGTCCAATACCATGGAAGGCTCTCAGAAGCTAACATAAATCTCACTCTCAAATCACTCAAACCGTAAAGTCGAGTTAGAGTCACTGTATTTAAATATTTGGGTAGATGAATCTCCTTCGTATACTTTCAGATGGCACAAACTCATTATGGAAAAAGTTAAATTACCGTATTTTTTAGACTGAAGATTTGAACTATCACCACTGTGGGTTTTTTTTTAATACGAGAGAAAGAGGATGAATCCTCGAGCCCTCCTTCCAATTTTCACCCCTCGATCTGAGCTTTTCAGCTGTGAGATCCTATCTGCCGTTTTTCGACTGTGCGTCCCTTTTTATTCTTACTCACTCCTACGCGCTCTCAAACTTACGTAATATCGTAAGAGTGGTAGTCGTCGGAGTCTGCGCTCTTATCTTCCTCCTGAAAGAGGCATCGTTTAGGATGATTCGCACAGAACATAGCGTGGTTACAATATATATATATATTGTAACCACCGGGTTACAGCTAGCTATCCTCAAGAAAAAACTTGGATATCTCTTGAGCTCTTAGGTTTAAAATCCTAAGTTCACAAGATTTCTTTAAAAATAAAAGTTCCCAGGAGCGGAAGCAAGTATACCTTGTGTACCCAGTCCCAAGGGTATTCTTTTCTCAAGTGGACTGTTGACTTATCCTGGGCAATATTTCAACTTTTTTCGGGAAATCAACGCGATTATATTTTAGGTTATTTCTCACTTTGTATTTATTTTCAAAGACGCAAAAGTCTAAATTCTTCTAAGTTGTTTTTGACTTGGCTAAACGTGCCTTCTTGTTTGAACTTAGAAAATATTGTCGACATAAAAATTTCTCGAGTCTAATTGAAGGATTGTAAAATCCTGGTAATAAAGACTTATTTTAAGCAGAGAGTTTCTCTCAGATAAACTGGATAGATTCAGATTCTTACACTTTTGTTTTATTTTCCTGAGTCCTCATCCTGTCCCTTACAATGCAGGTAGGCGAGCACCTGCAGCGAAGCGTGCTAGCGATTGTATAGAGTATTACTCTCTTGAGGCGTCGGCGTGAACTTTTGCGACTGTCATTATCGTTTGACACCTTTTCAAGGCATACGCATATTGCGTAAGTTATTTCAAAACAATAAATGATTTGCGTAAACTGTTCTCTGCGAGAGACTTCTAAAAAGGGGCAGTGAACTGAAAGCGTACATTAAAACGGAAAGTTTAAAATATCCTCTTAGTAGGAAAATCGAATTTCTTCTTTCGAAATATTATTTGAATTTTCTAGGTTTATTTTAGATTGAATTTTCATATGCGAAAATAATTTGAAGAGCAACAAAAATCTAAGATAGAAAATAAGAGCGTTTATATACTTCGAATTCGAAAGCGAAAAGCTTAAATAAGATCTTAGAATCATAGCGAAATAAAATTCCATTTGAAGGGCAATTTTCATGCGTGTGAAATTAAATTATTAAGAATAGCTCAGGGCTTAGAAAATAATGTATTTTGAGGTTTAGTTAGAGTTTTGAATAAACAATTTATGAGCGAAAAGAAATCTTAATCTTCCTCCGTAAAAAGAACCTAGTTTATTGATAATATAATCAGAGTGAAATATTAGTTACTCAGTTAACAATGGCCTGAAAACCGCTAGTTACAATTGGCCCACCAACGCGTGGGGCACGAGAGTATAAAGAAGAATAAGGTTTCGTCCACTATGTACAAAAATAAAATCATCGAAGATTTCTTTAAAGGTAAAGTACAGAAAATTTATCTTCCTCCTCCGTCTAGCCAAAAGAATGTTCCGAAAGTCATGGGGGAATTAGACAAATGGCTGAATGAATGCCCAAAACAAATTCGAATAAAAACAAACATTAAAAAGTGAATATGTAAAGAAAATTAAGTATCATTGAATCAATGACAATTTTTTATGAACAGTATAACGTAGTATATGTGTGCGGTGATCAGATTACGGTAGCGACTGATATTAAACTATTTTTACGTGAAGATGATTCGATTAACAACGAAGGTAATCAAAAAGGTGATATTCCAAAGTGAATCGCGATTTGCATTCTTTGGACGATACACAGCATTAAGAACGTGGAAGCGAAGAATAATTCTCAGAAATGAGACCCCAGATTTTGAATTTCGTAGGAAATACACAGTCACAAAAACGTGGAAATAACGTGGAGAATGGATCTCAACAACTCTGGGCAGCAATAAACACAAAATTGAAGGAATTAGAACAGGGAACAAGAAGAAACCTGGAGGACGACCGAAGATAACATGTAATCGACGGAATCAAGCGTTATAAAATAGAATAAACGCGCTTGAAAATAGCATCGGCCGATCAATTGAAGCAACGGTTGATGTGACACAAAGCATCGAGGAAAGAGAGGATCGGATGTAAGCATAAATTAACAGACTCGAAACGGCGCATACAAGGGTAGCAGAGCGCTTTTATGAAGACCTCGACCGAAGGACAAATTAACCTATGACCATCGCCAAACCCAATATAAAGTACGTACTTCCTGAATATAACGGCGAAGTAAGTCCAATGAAGTACATCCGTCAACTGAGACAATATTGGGAAGTAGTATGACCGCTCTCACGTTATGCGGAGTACCTTATCGAAAAATCCTTATCGGGAGCGCCGAACGATTATTGGCTTATTATAGAAAACGACGTCACAAACCTGGAGTCATATATCGCGAAATTGCAACAACGCTATTGGGGCGAACAGACCCCACACGAAATAAAATATGCCATCGTAGGCCGAGGCATTAGCAATTTCGAGCAATTAGTAGTATACTAGAAGAGTTTGACAAAATAGACAGTACCAATAGCAATTAATCGGAAGATCGTAAATGGAGAAACAAAACTCCTAACAATAACTACTCACAGAACACATGGCGCATGCAGAATGCAGGCAACGGCTACGGCAAGACGATCGCTAGCGATGCCGGCAATCAGGACCATCCAAACACACAAACGCATACGGCCGGCGCATGACGTATTACTGGAGGGCCAGGGCCGCACCTCAGTGCCAATACGGGAGGACCACATGCACCGTGGAATAAGTCGTGGAGGCAGCAACAACAACAACAACAACCACAACATCCGTCAAATTCATCGCAATTCCGATTTCAGAATATTGATATAAAACCAATCAATGAACAAGAGGGCGAGGAAGTGATGGAAGAGATCTAACCTACGACGGGAAATAGACCAGGGCAGCGTCAATAAACGAAATTTCGGACATTCACGCGGCAAACACAATTATATACCAGATGAACATGTTGACGAACACACGGGAAGAACTATTAGAGGAGGAAAAGAGCATGGTGGCTAAGAAACAATCGAAATGTTACTGGAATAGTCACGAATGCATTAATTGACACAGGTGCAGAAATATCGTGTATCTCGGAAGAATTCTACAATGCGAATTTAGAGAGATTATCACGGTATCCTGGCTTACCACTCGCAGGTGTAGCAAGAACGTGTATAATTGGCATCGATACCAACAAGTTCAACACGGAAATAATTCAAGTACAAAACTCGAACTTACATGAGGATCCTGAATCTCTAGAAAAGAAAGAAAAACTTCCCTTTCATGTAGAATGGTAGGGAATAAAAATAAAAATAAATGACAACCCAGATTTAAAAGACGATGAAAGAAATTAATTGGGACAAATACTCTGGAAACATCGAAAAGTATTTCGTAAAGAGCCCGGCTTATTAATTCACTATAAATACGAGTTGAAAGTGCTAGAGAGGCAACCGTTCGCGGACAGAAGCTACTTCATTACTATGGCCTATCTGGAAAAAATGGATGATAAAATACAACGAATGATGGACTTAGGAATAATAAAACGCTCAAACAGTCCATACATAAATGCTATAGTGTCTGTCATAAAAAAGGACAGCAGTATGCGATTATGTTTAGATGCTAGGAAATTGAATGAGATTCTTATTGAAGATTGGGAATGCCCAGAACCGGCTGAAGTTCTATTTCAAAAATGCATGGGCATGAACATTATGTCGAATCTGGACATAACTAGTAGCTTCTGGCAAGTGCCACTTCATGAGGACTCACGACAGTACACAGCGTTTCAACATCGTGGACGCAGCTACGAATTTTAAGGTTGCCTTAACCTTTCGGCCTTAAAACGAGCACTGCAGCTCTCGTACGTGGATTTGATCACACCTTTGTAGGCATGGGGGAACACATAATCCGTTGCGTCGATGGCACCTCAATTACATCTGAGAACCATCAACAGAATTTAAAACATCTGGACGAAATTCTTGGAAAATTGACCGAATGCAATTTAACTCTAAAAATCTAGAAAAATCACACTTTTTCAGAAAGAGACGAAATTTCCAAGATTTATATTAACGACGGAGGGAATAAAACCTGATCCCGATTAAATAAATTGCATTCATAACTTTCCAGCACCGAAAAACATTAAGCTATTACGTGGATTTTCAGGATTAATTAATTTCTACACAAAGTTCAGTGATAAACACGCTGAAAAAGTTGTACTACTATTAAAATTAATTAAGAAAGGAACCACATGGAAATAGCCACAAGAAGAGCAAGCAAGCTTCAACAAAGTTAAAGAATTATTTGGCACTGATATAATGCTCTACTTTCCAGATCCGAGAAAAGAATTTTATCTGAAAACTGACGCAAGTAACTATGCGTTAGACGCAGTCTATTTTACGACTGAGAAAGAGCTCCTTGTTATTGTATGGGGTCTACGAAAATTTCTTACTTATTTACATGGAGCAAAAATAATCAATTGAATGGAACAGTTAGTTCTCACTTTCCTAAAGTCATGCAAATTTGTAAATGCATGCCTCACTCGATAGATCTTGGCCATCCAAGATTACTAGATAACAATTGAACACCTGCGAGGTAAAACAATGTGATGGCGGACGTATTAAGCCGATTACATGATGCGGAGAGTTATCAGAAGACCCGGGGCGAAACAAGAATAGTAATAAATGCCTTAAGCTACGAATGGACACCGAAAATCACTGAGAAAATCAGAACAATACCCCAACAACAGGATGAAGACAAGAAAATCTCAAAAATTAAACAAAATGTCAATAAAAACTAGAAAAATGAGAGGTATAAATCAATAAACAACACATTATACCACTGTAAAGGACGAGAATATCGTATTTATATACCTGTAGAAGCAGCAAAAGCGGTGCTAAAAGAATGTCACATAGCCTCTGGACACCCAGGCACAGAGAAAACATACGAACTGGTAAAAGAATCTTTTTATAGCCCTCGACTGGTAAAATTCACGAAAAACACTATAAGCGCTTGTGATTCTTGACAGAGAAATAAAGCTTTGATACAAGCGTCACAAGCATTACTCGAACATGATTCATCACAATTCCCATTAGAACTGATTTCGATGGATTTTTTTGGACCTCTCACTAAAAGTAAACACGAATATGAACAACTACTCGTTATGATTGACACTTTTTCAAACTACACGAAACTCTATCCGGTGAAAAAGGCTACAAGTCAGGCGGCCATACAATGACTGGACGATTTTGTGACGAATGTCGGCAAACCACACAAGGTTCTGTCTGAGTGAGGGACAAAATTCACCAGTAACAAATGGAGGCAGGCGCTGGAACAAAGGGGTATACTTATGGTTCTAGCATCTATTAGACACTGCCAGGCAAATATGGTGGAAGGGTCAACCGAGAATTGGCAAGACTTTTCCGGGCGCTCCTAGCACCCGACAAACATAACATCTGGTTTGCTCTACTCGAAAATATGGAGGCGATACTAAGTGAAGCGCAACACGACACCACGGACGTGACCCCATACGAGGCCCTCTGGGGGCGTAAACCGAAGAGATGATGACTGGACGTACTACCACTGTCCCCGGACCACGCACCTGTCGACCGAGAAGCCCAACTGATCATGATGAAAGATACGATTCAAAAAAAGAGGAAGAGAAAATTAGCATGCTTAAAGAAAGACATGAAAGGCGTGACTTATGAGATAGGGGCTGAAATATTAGTGAAAGCTTGCAATGTTTTAAACTCAGCTACTGGCGCGATGGCAAAATTTCTGTTACTATACGAATATCTTGTTATACGAAGTACAACGAGATAGAAGAAGATCTTGCTAAAGAGATGAATGAGATCTTGGTGATTAAATCCGAAACTGACAAAGTAGAAAAAGGGCGAAGAAGAACTCGTCGAGCTCCTAATATGCACGTGAGTGAAGTAGATCCACTGAGGTCAGTTCGGAAAAAGAGAGACAGCGGTACAAGCCTGAGAGAGGAAGAAGTCAAGAAAAAAGAAGCTCCCATATTTCTTCTCGTACAATAAGCTGCCTGTTCTACAGCCGAGGCGGATATCGTGAACGAATTAAGTCTTAACGCAATCTGCATATGAAACGTCGACATCGGAGAAATTTCTACTGTTTCCGATGAATTGCAAAAACCAAGGATAGAGAATAAGGCTGCAATGAAATTAAAGTCTATTACCCAAGAACGAGCCATTGCCAAGCCTCATCGAGGGATTTATGGGCCCAAACATCCTAAATCACAGGGACCCTAGGCCTGCAAAGACAAGAAAAGACAATATATGTTGTAACTAGCGGTTTTTAGGTCACTGTTAACTGAGTAACTAATATTTTACTCTGATTATATTATTAATAAACTGGGTTCTTCTTACGAAGGAAGAATGAGATATTTTTTCGCTTATAAATTATTTATTCAAAACTCTAACTGAACCTCAAAATACATTATTTTCTAAGCCCTTAGCTATTCTTAATAATTAATTTTCGCACACATAAAAATTATCCTTTAAATGGAACTTTATTTCGCTGAGATTCTAAGATCTTATTTAAGCTTTTCGCTTACGAATTCGAAGTATATAAACGCTCTTATTTAATATCGTATATTTTTGTCTCTCTTCAAATTATTTTGGCATATAAAAATTCAATCTAAAATATACCTAAAAAATTCAAATAATATTTCGAAAGAAGAAATTTGATTTTCCTACTATGAGGATATTTTAACCTTTCAGTTTTAATGTACGCTGTCGGCTTTAAGGTTCACTGACCCTTTTCAGAAGTCTCTCGCAGAGAACAGCGTACTCAAATCATGTATTGTTTTTGAAATAACTTAGGCAATTTGCCTATACCTTGGAAAGGTGTCAAACGATAGTGACCTTCGCAGAGGGTTACGCCGACGCCTCAAGAGAGTAATACTTTATACAATCGCTAGCACGCTTCTCTGCAGATTCTCGCCTACCTGCGTTGCAAGGGACAGGATGACGAGGACTCAGGAAAATAAAACACAAGCGTAAGAATCTGGATCTATCCATTTTATCTGAGAGAAACTCTCTACTTAAAGTAAGTCTTTATTACCAGGATTTTACCATCCTTATTGTCAGAAAATATTCTCAAGTTTGCTTTCGAAGTTTCGCCTCTTTCTTAACCATGGCCGGAGAGGTATACTCATATCTGCCAATAAGCGGCTGAGTGGTTCGAAAACAGATTTTAATTTTTAAAGCTAACTTCCTCAGTCAGGTTTGGTAGAATAAGTCAACAGCAAACTTGAGAAAAGATCGCCCTTGGGACTTTTCTTTTTAGAGAAATCTTGTGCACTTAGGATTTTAAACCTAAGAGCTCCAGAGATCTCAAAGTTTTTTCTCGAGGATAGCCAGTCTTCAAGAGAAGAACCGTTGCGTATCCTACGCAATCCCTCAATTTCCGATTCTGAGTCGAACCGCTCTATTTATGAGCCAACCTCCATCCCAGGGCCTCGCTGCTCCACTAGTGTTTTTTAGTGAGAGGCTGCGCGTCTGCGCTCTGACGTTGCCCTGCTATGATGCAACGTTTTGATTGTTCCTTCAACGCTGTATATGGGGTTGCTTAAGCAGAGGCTTTATGCTATAACCCGCTGGTTACAATATGTAATATATGTTATGCTTATATACTGTTTAAATAATTGAACATTCTAACATGAAGTACCGAGAAAGTTTTTTTTATAGTACGGAGAAATAGGCTAATAAAATTCAAGAAATTAAATTGAGAAAAAGTTAAGTGAGTTAGAAGTCGCATCTTCTGTTATAATAAATAAGCAAACAATAAAAAATGTTAAATTTTTATTGATTTGTATTTATAACTGAATGTAATTTAATTTGAAATATTCTTTTGAAAAATTGGGTCCTTATTTAATATTTTATTTCCTTTTATTTCCTTGAACGAAACTGTGTTTTAATTTGAAGAATCATTGAGCCGTAAATACTAAAGGATTCTTTTTCAATTGCACTAAGAATTCTTCAATTTATAAAGTGATAAAGTTTCACTTAATTGAAGTATTCCTTGAAATGAGCATTTCACAGCTAATATGAAAAGAATACCTCCGAACCTAATTCTGCATTTTTTGTTGGTTCGTTTAGTTTGCATAGTATTTTACCGGTCATAAAAACTTAAAGAATTGTATTTAAAATTAGCGACAGTTTTCCTATATCCACGTGTCCAATTAACAAGTTGCCATTTTAGGTAGCGCAGTATGAAAAATTGGAAATCCCATATGATAAATAGCACTGGGAACACCAGCGCTCTCTCAGGTAGGGAACTCTTCTATTTGTGTCTGCCGATATAGCATCCTTTCACTTGGACACTTCGGCATTATAATAAACATGAGCATTCATCAGAATTCATCAGAAACGTTCATTTTTGTAAAATAAACATTTTTCACAAAAAAGGCTACAGACACGACTTTACTAAAAAGAAGCAATTATACGCATGCGCAAAGGTAAAAGAATTTAATGGTAATACTTAATGTACCAAAATAACTTTTTCTAATAGCTCAAGGTACTACCAAATACGGATTTTTTTATTTTATCGGAAATCAGGGGCATTTTTACACTAAAAAGGCAATTTGAAACTTTTTAGAAAAGGAAACCCTTTTTGAATCACGCCCGTATACCGTGAACGTACCTACCTCTTCAGCCGCAACATGGCATACATGATTGATTGTGACAATTTTTATGGCACAAGTGCAGAAGACGGGTCTTAAGGCTGTAAATCTTAATTGAAAAGCTGACATTGGGAAAAATGTTATGCAGAACAAATCATAGGAATCAAGAGTCAGTAGAACAAAGGATATTATCAGTGAAATTAGAATTTCGAAACTGAAAATATTGTTAAGGTCCATAGCGACTCTTTTTGAGTTTAGTTGCGCACCTGTCTGTATAAAAATAATATAATGGCAATTTGAATATTTTATTAATAATTTCCTGGTTTAATATGGACTAATTTTTCTCTGAATTTTACTCTACAGTCTGAACAAGTCTTTGATCATCTTCTGTTTCTTCCCCAGTTTTAAGATGGCAGGTTTCATCGGGCTAATTTTGTACTAGAACAACTTTGCGTATTATAGCGAATGCGAAGCGTATCTTGGAAATTCGCGTAGAAAAATATTCAGTCGATTAAGTTTTCCTTTTAAACAGTTACGAAATAATAAATAAAATACATTTCTGGATTACACAATAGCTTATATGTAGTCCTTCTTATTTTTAAAGACAGAACCTTTACTTATTATGCTTAAGAATATGAATTCAATTACTAATGGAAGACCTAATATAAAGTAAAATGCTATCGATCCCAAAACTAGCGTTTCGAAATTGAATACCGTCGATAGACCAAGAAGAAGAAGCAGAAGTGCCTTAAAAGAGACTAGAATTGTTTTTAGAATTGTGACAGTAAAAAAAATCTTTTAAAGAATTTATCATAGTCTTCCGATGTCCCAAGTTTTCTCAGTTTATCATCCACACTGTTGATTTCTTCCATCGATATTTTTAGTTTCTGAAAATGAAGATACCTTTATATTTAATATTTGTAGATCATTTACAAAGAAAGACTTATAAGCTTACTTCTCTGTAAATCTTTTATATGATAATTGTGATCAAGGTGAATAGAGTATTTCGGTAAGCGAATATGTTTAGAATTATATTGTGGTTGGAATTAATAATTCCACTAAATAGGTTCTCATAAAATTGTTCGTATATAAACATCGATATTGAGGAAGTACTGAAACAAAATATTGAATATATCGCACTGAACATTGTTCTGTGATATCCAAAAAGGAAACTCGATAACACTAATGCCGATTATCCAATTGCTGACTGTTATTGGCAAAATAGCATACTTAATATCCCCATATGTGTACATTTTATTAACTGTTTAAAACTTTCCTGATGAGGAAAAAAGTAATGCAAATAAGATATAGATTCGAAAGATTATATTAGAGTTACATAAGATAATTTGACTCTTTGTAAACAGAAAATATAAAAAATTCTTAAAGTCAGTTTAAATCACTAAAAGGTGACTGTAGGGTGTTAAATTTTGTATATTTTACTTTTTTTATTTAAAAATCGTTAATCTTTAGATTCATGCCGCACAGTATGACATTTTACAATGAAAAATTTTCACGAAGCATACGAATAAATTCCAAAGAATCATGATTAATTAATAATCATTAAATCAATTATTAATAAGGCGATGAGTATAACAGTTTATTATTTTAAAGAATTAGTGAAAATTCCTGGGGAAAATGTGCAAGGGTGAATGAAGGGAGCAATAGAAAGTGTAAAGTTAAATGTCGTGAACGCAATTTGTAACCAGGGCAATTATAGGGTAGCGTCCTAAGAGTCAGTTCGTGATTGACAAGAGCATCGACAGCCCACGTCAATTACTTTGAAAATCGGCAGAGCGTCCTTTTTGAATTGTGCGAATATTATCACCTTTTGACTTTTCCGTATATTTAAATCAATTTCCTGTTTTGTTTTCAACTTTATTATTTTTTTAATTGTGCAATAACAAGTTTTTCGATTTTATTTAATAAACCCTGTTTTTTGTTAATTCCGTGTGTTACAAACATTCATTTATCCCGAATCTCATTTCCACTAGATTTCTCCTTATTTTTTTACGCGATTGTAAATTAACTTGTGATCCTGAAATGACATTGGTCCTTCGAGAGCCGGATCCTTATCGTAGTGGATCCTACGGTGGCTCTCAATTGAATTTATTGTGATTTGAAAGAGTGAAATCAAAACTGTGAGTGAAAAGTGACTTGAACTAGTGACAACAAAAACCAGTGGCTGACATAGACAGTGATAAATGTTGTGAGAAAACCCAAATTGATCGTCAAAAGACACAAAATCATGGGTGAGAAAAGTGACGCTCAAAAGGTCGCCGATAAAGAATTTAAAATGGATAGTACAAATGGCGATGTCAACCCAGAATCCGAGAGAGAGGTCCCAGTGGAAGAGGAAGATGCTGAATTTAATACCACCCTTACCCCAGAAAATGTACAGAGGGAGGTCCGAAGAAGCGACAGGGCAAGGAGCCAGCCTGAGTGCTTCGTGGCTGGAGAGAAGAAAACCACGAAAAAATCCGACGGCGAGCGAAAGGCGCCGAATGCGCCCAAGCCCAAGAAAGCTACCCTAGAGCCCAAGACTGCAGCTAACTTCAATTCACATCCTCCTTCGCCCCACCCCTCAAAAGCGGGAAGTACAAAATCCAAGCGGTCGAGTGCCAGCGCACGGGAGAGAAGGCGCATAGAGATAGAAGTCCGTCAAGCTGAGGATATTTTGAAACTCAAGGAAGCAGAGGCTCTCAAACAGCTTGACCGAAAAAAGAAAATAATCCAGCTACGAAGCAAGCAACAGCTGATTGATCTTGAGGAAGAAAGCAGCCTAGAAGATGCAAGCTCCGATGAAGATGACAAAAAGGAAGATCACGACAACCTGTCACGTGCCAGCGAGCAGTCGGCGAAATCGAAGGTGCGATCGTGGATAGCGGCATCTGCAAAGCAAGAGGAATCGCGGGAAGCGATGGTCACAGCTGAGCGAACAAAATTAGCAACTTCTTCACATCCAAAATTTTTGAACGTAGAGAGCTTTAGTGTTGATATCCGAGTCAAGGCTCTGCGTTCCAAGGAGGATCAACGAGCAGAAGAGATTCTGAACCGAACTACTCGTCGACAGGGTGACCACTGGGAGACAGGACTGCTCTGGAAGAGTGACAACGACGTGCTACCAGACAGTAGGAAGATGGCTGAGCAACGGTTTCGTACGCTGGAGAAGAAAATCGCTAAAGATCCCGTTTTCAAGGCCCATTACGATAAAAAATCGACGAATATTGCACAAAGGGGTATGCGCGAATACTGATTGTAGAAGAGGAGAAGGAGTGCGTCTTAATGACAGGCTTTTAAAGGGACCCGATCTTTATAATTCACTGACCGGAATTCTCTCTACATTTCGCGAACGACCCGTAGCGATATGCGGGGATTTAAAATAGATGTTTCATCAGGTACGGATTCGAGAAGAGGATCGCGGGAGTCAACGATTTTTAGGTCGGAACAATCAGACGGGAGAACTGATAACACTGCAGATGGAAGTGATGATATTCGGGGCAGTTTCATCACCATACGTTGCGCAGGAGATAAAAAATCGTACAGACACCGTCGAAGAAGCTGTATCGAAAACGCAACAGGTAGCGCACATTCACAATAAAGGAGGATTCGAGATCTGGAACTGGATATCGAATTCAGAGAAAGTCTCAGGATGGTCACATGGTCACCGGAAAAAGATATTTTTAGTTTTACCGTCAACTTTCCGCGAATAGACAGTCGTTTAATGAGCGGAGAAAAGAGACCGACAAAACGAGAAGTCCTAAAAATAATTATGTCTGTGTTTGACCCACTGGGACTCTTATCAGTCATAACTATTCGAGGAAAAATCCTCATGCAAGACATCTGGCGAACCGGACTCCACTGGGATACCTTACTTCCGGAAGATTTGAGGCTGAAATGGACAACATTGCTTGAACACCTTCGCAAAACCGACCAAACTTAGAATTCCACGCTGCTATGCCATGGGAATCGGTGAGTTACGTGAAGTTGATCTTCACATTTTCTGCGACGCGAGCACACAGGCATTTTCAGCAGTCGGATATTTCCGACTGGAGGGAGAAGCAGGCTCACGTACGACTCTAGTAATGTCGAAGAGCAGAGTTGCGCCGCTGAAACCGCTCACTGTTCCGTGATTAGAACTTCAGGCAGCAGTGATGGGTAGTAGACTAGCTGAAACAATTATAACACAGCACATTCTGAAGATACTAAAAAGAATCTTTTGGACCGACTCGACAACAGTCCTAAACTGGATTCGATCGGATGCAATTAAGTATCAGCCATTCGTAGCACATCGGCTAGCTGAGGTGCTAGACTTGACTTCGGTAAATGAGTGGAGGTGGGTACTGACAAAGGTTAACGTAGTCGATGATGCGATTCGGGATACGGAACACATTGAAATAGATTCTTCCTGTCGATGGTGCACGGGTCCGGAATTTTTATTTAAAAAAGAAAAAGAGTGGCCGCAAGAGACTTCGAAATCAGAAGTTTCGAATGAAGCAGAGAGGGAACTCAAACGAGAGTTTGTACTTTTTCTTGACGAACAGCAACTACCTCTTATAAATTTTTCCAGATTCACCTCATGGCCCAGACTGATCTGCACGATGGCGACAGTTTTTCGCTTCATACAGAAGTATCGTGGCAAAGAAGGCATAGGAGGCAGGGAGCTGACAGCACAAGAAATTGAAAAAGGTGAAAAGGAAGTGCTGAAACTAGCACAAGGACAGGATAAGAAACAACGCGTACAGTTAATCCATGCGGAAGCCTGTCATTCTAAATGGCGGAAAACCAATTGTCTAGCTCCTGGTCGCATTCTACCACGAGAAATCAGGACACATTGGGCGAGAACGAGTGATAAATGATCTTCGTTCCAAGTACTGGATCATGAAGATCCGAAGCGCAGTAAGAGCCCAGGGGTACAATTGCCTGACCTGCAGACAACGGAAGGCAAAGCCTATACAACCGGAAATGGCTCTATTACCCGACATGAGAACTGATTCTTTCATCGAACCCTTTATCAATAGAGGGGTGGACTGCTTTGGCCCATCCCAGGTGACGATAGGAAGAAGGCACGAGAAAAGGTACGGTGTATTATTTACCTGCCTAAATGTACGAGGTATACACCTGAAGCTTGCAACGGACTCCATGCTCATGGCCCTGAGACGTATGATCTTTCGTCGAGAAAAACCGACTAGACTCTTTTCAGACAACGGCACCAACTTCGTTGGTGCAAATATAGTACTGAGAAGAGCGCTAGAGGAGTTCGACCAGGACGAGATATTGCGACAAACTGCCACCAATGGAATAGAATGTCACTTCATCCCACCAGGAAGTCCGCACATGGGCGGAAGCTGGGAACGGCTCGTGGGTTCCGTGAAAAGAGCATTACAGGTTACGTTGAAGGAGCGAGCACCGAAGGAGGAAGTTCTTCAAACATTATTTGCTGAAGCCGAATTCTCAGTGAACAGTAGACCTTTAACTGTCAAGGACAGGGGAAGGTAAATGAGGCGATTGCAAGGTTGAAAGGAAACAAAGCAACAGGGGAAGATGGCTTGAAGAATGAAGCACTGTAATATGGAGGATCAGGGGTGAGGGAAGAGATGTGGAGGATTTGCAACAAGGTATGGATGAGAGAAGGGTGGCTGGAGCAGTGGAAGATAGGGTTGTTAGTACCGTTGATAAATAAAGGAGAAGGTAAAATGGTGGAGGCATATAGAGTATCACACCCATGTCAGTAAGATATAGAATTTATGCGGAAGTGCTTAGAAGGAGATGGGAAAGACATGCGGAAGAAAAAGGGAAGTATATCACACAACCAAACGGGTTTCAGAAAAGAGATGGGAGCCACAGATAACGTCTATGTGCTCAACTATCTAGTCAAATAGGAACCTAGGGCGGAAGAAAGGAAAGCTAGTTGCATTGTTTGTTGATTTTAAGGCAGCATTGGACTCAATTGAAAGGCGCGTATCATAGGCAGCCAAAAAAGAGAGAGGAGTAGACAAAGGTTCAATAGAGAGGATACAAGAATTATTTGTGGATACTCAGATAAGGGTGAAGATAGAAGATAAGAAAGGTGAGAAATTTTTGACAGGAAGGGGGCTCAGGAAAATGTGTCCGTTGAGCCCACTTCTATTTAGTAATCTTCTGACAGATTTAGAGGAGAAGTTGGAGAGGAAAGGGAAAGGAGGGACAACATTGCGAACGGGCAAACTGTATTCACTAGCATATGCAGATCACGTAGTTCTAGTAGCGGATGATGAAATAGGTATGAAATTAGCAAGATGAAACAAAACAACTTAGTTGTTAACAATGCTATCGGACAAGTTTTTATTTGAGTTTCGAGAAAGTAAAAGAAAACATCCCAACGTTTCGGAAATTCACCATTTCCATCATCAAGGTAGAACCGATAAAATAGGTGTAGTCTAGAATAGTAAATAGCGAATATGTAAAAAAGTTATAATAGTATAATAATTCTAGTAACTAAACAATAAAAAGTACTCACGTCTTAATTTCGTAAAGACATAACTTTTTTTGGAGTCAGTCAAGAATAGTTGTAATTTATTAAGTTATTGTTAAAATTTGGATGCGAACAGGAAATTTCATAATTAAAATTAATCTTCTGTAAAGTTAAAATAGTGAAATTGTTAATTATTGAGGAAAATAAATTTTTAGTTAGCTAAGGTTAGATTGAAAAGCATTTTTATTTACCATCTTAGAGTTCATCCGTGATTATTTTGTAGTAACATTGTTCATTTGATGTAAAATGTAACTGAGACTAGTTGCAAAAGAAGTAAATTGTGTTAAAAAGTTAAAAATAACTGTTAATATTTTGTTATGAGAGCAGGATGGAAAAGCATCCTGCCCCCATAAGGATGACTCCAAAAGTGACTGTCAAGAAGGAAACTGATCCATAATACCATAGATCGGAAGAAAAGGCGCCAATTATAAAAGAATATAAATAGAGGGATGGAAGTATTAAGAATGTAGGAACAAGCAAGATAAATTCTATTTACGAATTAACCAATTTTAATTTTTAGGTTTTTCCGAAGAAAAAAGTGAGAAATATTATCATTGATATTGTTATGTAAATGATCATTTAAGATGTTTTCATAATTTAATTTAACACTATCTTGATGCTCTTTTCGTCTAATGTGTAAGGGTCTTTTTGTTTGTCCGCAATATAAAATTTACCACAATTACAAGCAAAACGGTAGACTACGTCGGTTTTATTCAAGGTTTCTAATTGGTCTTTGCCCAATTTAATCATTATATCCAGTTTAGAATTTATACGAAAAGTTGTGGTGATTTAATCAGTTTTCAAAAGTCTTTTTATATTATCGGAAATTGTACCATAATATGAAATAGTAATGTTACTTTTTGGATCGTATTCTTTATTTATAATATTATTGGAATTGTTAATTAAATTTATCTTATTAAGTTCTTTTAATCTATTTTCTATTTGTTTGTCGAAAATATTTTGTGGATAATGAAAAAAATAGATAAGGTTTAACTGTATTTAGATTATCATTATGAAATTTCTTGTCAAAAAGTAAAATAGCTAAATCGGTTAAGTTTTTTATTATTGCAATTTTATGTTGTAGAGGATGTTTAGATAACAAATTAAGTAATCGGCCAGAATGTGTTGATTTGCGAAAAGAATTAGTGGAAATAAAAACATTCTCATTTTTAATAATGCTAATGTTGAGAAAGTTGATAGTATTGTTGTCTTCTAATTCATGTGTAACTTGTAATCTTGCGTAAAATCAATTAAAGGTTTTAATAGTCTGTTCAATTTTATCTTTAGGAATAATTAAAAATGTATCGTCTACATGTCTAAAATAAGCAAAAATTTGAAAATCTAATTTGTTAAAAATTTCGGATTCTACATCTTACACTATCATGTCAGCTAAGTTATTAGATATCGGAAAACCCATAAGAGTTCCAAAGGTGTAAAAAGTATTGTTCAATTGAAAATAGGTGTTATTCATTAAAAATGTAATTCCTTCTTCAAATAAGTCTAGAGGTAGTGCAGTCATTTTTATAATGTTAGACCATCTTCTTCTGTACTATTTAGAACCATTTCTACGGAAACATTAGTCAAAAGGGAAGATACATCAAGAGACATCATAATGTAGCCTGAAGGAGTAGTGACTTTTCAAGTTTTTGTATTAATTATATTTTTTATAAAAGATTTGGGCTTAGGAAGAGCAGTGTTCAATATATTATTAAATATTTTAGCTATAGTATAATTTGACGAATTAAAGCAACTAACAACAGGTCTTAAAGCAAAGTCATTTTTATGGATTTTAGGTAAACCATAAATTCTGACCAAATTTGTATGTTCTATAATGAGATCTTATCTGTTTATGTTAGATTTAAAAAAAAACCTTTTAGTCTCCATTTGTTAATTTTATCGAAGGTTTTTCTTTGTATGGTTTTTAAAGGGTTATCTTGAATTCTTTCATACACGGAAACAAAAATCTTGAGGCGAATGAGTGAATCAAGAATATATTAAACTCAAAGAAGGTGTCCATTTAGATTAGGTAAAACGTTCAATTAGAAGAGTTAAACATTCAGTTACTTTATGTAAATTATTCTCGTAAATCAGTAATTTGGATTAGAAAAAATTCAGTTGTTATAGAAATATTTTAGCTTACACTAGCCAATCTTTCGTCTGGTATTGCGAAAATGAATTTCCCTGAAATCCGTATAATGCATTTGGAGGTCAAGTTTGTTGTTTTCATCGCGTTTCTTGATATTTCAATATAGTCATCGCCTACAATCGAAATAATTGTAAATTATTATTACCGCATCATAAACTCTATTTAATATTAACATGCGCGCATATTTTAAGCGGGAAAAGCGTTTAATTGTCCAAAGTAAATTTGAACTGTCACTGCTCCCGATTAGATCGTCGCCATTTTATGTCGCTGCTCCGACAATGCACCCGCGCTGTTCCGATAATTCCTTCTTATACCTATTCTTAATATCCCTATTAAAGCTATACTTATCAGGGAGTTTGACTATACGATATTCCTGGTATATGGAAAATGGTCAGGGATATTCATATTCGCTGATCCAGGGATCTTTCTTAATTCCTTCGTTCGTTTTCAGCTCAATGTTTAGCTATAATAAGGAATAATATCCCTGTCACAGCTCATCTTTTTACCCTGTAAGATGATTTATCGTTTAACATTAGTTCCATTTTATTATAATAATCTTGTTTATTGAGGATGACGGTAACATTACCTTTATCCGCACGTGTTATAAAAAGGTCTTGATTTCCTTTGAGAAAGGTTTTTGTTTCAGCAATATTTTTGAAATGATTCTATCTGAATCAGAGGTAAGGCTAGGTTTTTTAATGTATCGATAAGATAAGGCAATAATTTTGTGTCTTAATTCCGCCTATTTTATCGGTTTACCCCTGATAATGGAAATGGTGAATTTCCGAAACGTTGGGATGTTTTCTTTTACGTTTTGAAACTCAAATAAAAACTTGTCCGATAGCGTTGTTGACAACTAAGCTGTTTTGTTTTATCTACCTAAATTGGTTTCTCGAACGTTAAAGATTTACTTATAGGTATCAATCTGTTAATGAGAGAGTTCGAAGAATATTTGAGAGTAAAGGGTTTAAGAGTGAATGGAAACAAGACCAAGATGATGTGTTTCATAAACAAACGGGGTAGTCGAATAGAGTAGTGAGATTCAGAATGGGAGAGGGTGTAGAGGGTGAAGAGGGACGTAGGGGGAGGGGAGAGTGAAGAAGAGATAATTAAATGGATTCTAAATGAAAATGGTTTGAAAGAGGAATAGATGAAGAAGCTAGAAGAGCTGAAAGAGAGAGCTGGTTGCACAGGATAGGAAAAGAAGCCAAAAAATCTTTGTAACATTGTATAAGGCTTGTTTGTGAGAATGCGTGTAATGGTTATGTAAATAGTCTCAAAATCGTAAAAGGGAGAGAGTATAAACAAATGAAGAAGAATAAAACAAAAATTACTTGTCCTATAAAAAAGTGATTTATATAACAAATTTGTAGATCTGTTTTGGCTGCATAAGTTTTGTTGATTAATTTTTATCTCATCTGGATAGTTTGACTGCAAAATGCAATTTTTGGATTTTTCATTATTTTTGTGCGATGAAAATTAGAATTTTTTATTTATTGAATAATTTAAAAAGTTATTATAATTATCTTGTAGAACTTTCAAAAATCCAAGTTTTTCTTCTCTTGGCTTATTTTCATATCGCGCTGTGTTTAGCTTAAAATTTTCGTTTATTTTTAAATTTTTTAAATACTATAATTTTGATAATTCTTTTGCCCTCTAAAAGGTCAGTGTGATAAAATGATCCTCTTTTTAATTGAAATAAGTAGCCGTACATACGACTTCAAAATCTTGAAAAAGTGATCTCAAAAATGTTGAAATTTCTCTAACTTTTTGAATTTTTATTTAAAATAGCTTCCTAACGAATTTGACTTTCAGTTTTGGACACTAAAAGAGTATACCAAAGGCACTTCCAATAGACTATTTTTTTTAATTATCGTGCTCACAGGCAAAGATGAATTATTACCTAAAATTATGAATCTTCAACCAAAATAATAAATTTTTTAAAAAGTATTTAGACTTCTCATAGAGTTGAATTGTAAACTTGAAATAAATAAAAATTTTCAATAAAAAATATGATAGTTGATATTCAAACAAAAAAATATTTTCATTTGAAATGAAAAACAATACAATTTTACCTAAAAAGACGAATTTTCAACAGATTAGTTGAAGCCTCTACTAAATAGATTAAATTTCAACAAAAAATTGCATGTTTAACCGAAAAAATAAATTTTATACAAAAAAATGAATTTTAAAAAAATGCATAAATTTCTAACAAAATATTTTAATTTTCAACTGGGAATATTAGGGGGACCACCCTATAGTAGGTAATGATCCTACAGTAGGAAATTATTAATTATAAACACAAATATAAATACAATAATCCATTCTAATTTTAATATATTACCACGTATCATGTCTTAAGTATTTAAAAAAATACGAATTTCAATCAAATAGTTGTACTTTTACTCTGAAAAGATCAGCTTTTAACCAGAAGTGAAAAGAATACATTTTTATTGAAAAACAATTTTTCACAAAAGCAGTCAAATTTTTAAGTTAAAAATATGAATATTTAACAACAACAAAAAATGGGGAAAGCTCTCTACCCCTTAAGCATTTTTGAAATCATAAAAAAATTAATAGGATTGAATTCATCAGAATAAGTTTTGATTTAAAAAGTTTCTAATGGTTGCCAAAATGACTTCCTAAAAATGTTAACATAAAAAACTCTCTTATTTCGCACAGCGCGGTTATGGGTTATTTACATTTTAGTTCTCGGTAACTATTTCAAGAAAAATTCACATTTATGTTATGATTTATATAACAAAATTGAAAAATATTTAAAATATCTGTTTTATTTCAGAAAAATAAACTCACAAAAAGAAAGATTTTTAAAAACAATTTCTCGTAATTGTTTATTTATTATTTTTATATAAACAAAAAGCCAAAGCAAGGTCCATAATGAAACCGAAAGTAATCTTGAGATGATTAATGTCAAAAAAGAAATCATATCCATTCCATTTTTAGAAACACTTTTCAATAATATTAACAGATTTCTTACAAGTTATAACATTAATACCATCTTTAGAGCAGATCATAAGTTTAATAAATATCTTAAATGAGGCAACGATAAACTAGAACTGTTAGACCAATGTAATGTAATCTAAACAATCAATTGTTCTTGTGGTATGCCTTATATCGGCGAGACTAGTCGTCCTCTCAGAATTAGAGTTTAGGAACATAAAAACAATATAAGACTAGACGAAAAATACCACAGAACTATCAGGCAAAATTTAGCACAAAAATACTCGAGTGACTCTAATGCAATAAAATGGGATAATGTTGAGATCTCATACCAAAAAAAAATTATTTTAGACGTGAATTCGTTGAGATGGTTTTTATTAAAAAAGAAGGTGAGAAAGCCATTAATTTAATTTCTGATTTAAATTCTTTTAATGAATCATAAATGTTGGTTTTAGATTTTTTACATTAAATTTATTTTAAATTTATGTCTAAAATGATTAAACAATTTCGTCTTAAATTCTTCGATTGTTGATTTATCTAACTATTTACATGATAATTGTTAAAATTAACTTTTCTACGGAAAAAGGTTATGACAAATTTGTTATAAATTTTTTTTAAACCTTAAATTGATATTTGAAAGTATACTTTGGCTGTTGTTTCACTTAAATTTAATAGTATCTAATTAAAATTATTCTAAAAACAACCTATAAATGTTCATAATTATTAATCTGTTATTTAAATGTGTTTATATTATATAGCAAAATCAACCTTAACTTCATCTTGAATAAAATTGTATGTAATAATTCATTCAATTTTGTTAAATTTTTTTCTAATTAAAAAATGGTTGTAAAACTACGAACTTAATATCATCTGGAAATTCTATGTACGCTACTGCTCCTCCGACATTATACACCATCCATTAGAGCTTTTTTTATTAGCAAAATGTTTATAGTCGCATCGACTACCAGGGTCATTAGCGACTGTACTGTAGGGTTAATTTTAAAATGTGGGGGTATCTGTGAGGTAGTATACCAACTGATAGAAGCGAAGCTTTCTAAAAGCACGTTTAGCCTTGCTTCCTGCTTTTGGGAATCGAACCCGCCGCGCCAGCGTGGCTGCCAAGGTGTTGGAACATAGAACAAACACTATACCATCTGAGCTATGATGACATCCTCATTAGAGAATTGATCAGTGCTCTTGTAATCCAAAATGGAGCTGGAACCTCAGGAATGGATTTCCAGCTTCATAATAAGAATTTTACTCATTAATATTTAAATACATTTTTTTTTAACTTTAAAAATGGATTTATTGTTCCATATTCTAGTATTTATCTATCTTTTCTCTCAGTTAATTTATATTAAGTATATGTCAACTTTAACTTTTAAGAACTGTTAACCTACAAATTTTACATTGTCTCGAAATTACAGTTTCTACATTTTTTACAGATTTTAAGTCATATTTGTTTTAATAAATTTTGTTTTCAACTTTTTATAAATCTCAAGATGATGAAAATCAATAAGCATACATAGATCTCTAATGATGGGAAACCTTTAATGTTAATTCACAATACACTGAAATCTTCGTAATGTAATTTCCGTGATCTACTAATATTATAACATTATGTATTTATCTTTAAGTTTCTTAGAATTATTTAATTTATATTTTTAGTGTGAAGAGGGGGTACGCTTTGATTCCGAAACCTCATATTTTTTTCAATGTTTGACTAGCAATTGCAAAGAGGAAGAAAAATATATATTTTTTAGTCTGGAAGTAGTTGTGGACCTTTGTCTTCATTTATGTAATTAATACATTATCAGACGTTAATTTTACAATGGATTAAAATCTTATCTGTTTCGTCACCATATATTATTTTAAGATAATATTATTATTAACTCTAAATTGTTCAAAAAATATTCCTGTTAAATTTAATTGATTACTGTCTCACCCAAACTGAAAAGTTGAAAGTCGGTCAAAAAATTCGTCTAACCAATTTGTGTAAACATATAATTATCCAGAAACAGACTTTCGTGGGCGATAATTAAAAAGTAATTATTCACGTGTACCCTATAGTTAATTGCGAAAAGAAAATTTAGATGTTAACTGTATTTATCTAATGTTATAATATAATAGCAATATAATTTTTTAAGCCCATTTTTGTGTAGATCCAAAGAAATTTGGAGGCGATATGCATAAAATTTAAAAAAATCTTATAAATTGAACAGTCAACATAAATTAAGGACAATTGAAAGATAAAATTCTTTTTTGTTGACCTCAAATGTTAGTACCGAGAATTTTTCACAAATTTTATTTCTTAAATTAGAAAAATAATATCAGGAGACACATTTTTATGATCAAAAATTACTTTTTCGATAAAAGTAAGTAATATCAATGCAAAAATATTCCTTGCAAATAAGACTCCTATAATATACGGTATTTGTGAATCGAACTTTTTTATAACAATTATCAATAAAATTCACACATACTAGTTAAAAATTTTTTGTTTTAATGCTTCAACTCACATTGCGGCGACTCACATTTGCCTTAAAGTAGATATAATATTTCTCACGAATGAGATGAGGCTACATGAGTTGCTACCAATGTAAGATTTGTAAAAATGACTTTCCGTAAAATGAGACATTGTCAAATGCAACTTGCCGCATAGATCTAAACCTTGGATAGACCTTGTATTTTCGCGAAGTGTGCTATGTGAGAATGTCCCTTGCTACATGTCACTTAATCCGATGCCTCTGATATATGCGATATTTCGGCACTTCTCAAGTTTAAGTTTTTTCAGTGTCGTCAATGAACAAAACCGGTTAATTACTTTTACCACATAAGTAGTTTTGTAGTTGTCGCATGCAGCTAATAACATCATTATTAATAAATACGAGGGTAGTTCAATAAGTCCTTAGAATGACCAACAGATGGCGCGCGAATCGCTCCAAATCATCTGTTTTCAGTCAGCACCACTCCCGACTAG
>NC_046659.1:57594462-57610334 GCF_010883055.1 Belonocnema kinseyi
AGCTCCAAGGAGATTATGTTGAAAAATAAAAAAAAATTTACCCAAAAAAAATTGTTTTTATACTTCATTCTAAGGACTTATTGAACTACCCTCGTAGCTTATTGTAATTTCTTAGTTTTTACTGATTCTCTGGTGTTTAGCCTTAATAATATTTATGTGAAACTTTATTGTGTAGCGTACAGAATTACTCAAAATTTGAAAAATGCTTGTTCTAGTAAATTGAAATTATCTTCCTGTGGTTGCTCTGTCTACTCTAAAAACTCCAATTACAATTAACAAATCAAATTACAATTTTACTGACAACTCATTTATTGTTAAGTAAGCTGAAATGATCAATCTAAAACCACCTGGACCCTTTAGCTCCGAAACATTACAAAAGTAAGTCATATAAGAAGGATTATTTACTGAAAAATCATGTAATGTGGCTGTGAAAATCACAAACAAATGCTTTAGAGAATCCTGCATTTCCAGAGAAGTCACTTGGTAATCTCGGCATTCAACGGAAATCTTACACATTCTCGTTTGTACATGAAGCTGCATTCACTGGATTCGAGTCAAGTCGGTTAGAGCTCATTTTATTCAGTCATTTGCAATCTCGGCCTGTAATCTACGATTGTCTGAATTCTCAGTGAATAGCGTTTCGGTCAAATTTGAAGTTATTGAGATAAATTGGTGCTTTTTCAGATTCAGGATGTGGCGTTGATGCAAGAAAATAAGTTTTTCTGTATATATACGAATAGTGTTAGACTATTTGGTATAAGGGGATGGGTGGGTTCCATGTAAGGTGCAGAGTGAGAAAGACAGAGGTAGCGAAATTAGGAGTGCGACCGAGAGACTCTTGGGGGTTGGGGTACTTTGGTATTCCAGTGATGGTCTAGGCAGCATTGCATCACGTATGGCGAACTAGGCGAGGACGTAGGTCGTAGGCTGTACGTTTACAGGAAGGTATGGATACTACGGAGTAAGTACCGCTTAAATCCGTTCAGTAATGTAGATCGTTCTCTAAATTGCAATACTCTTGATTCCCCTGAGCGATTGTCATCCCAGAGTAGGCTCAACTATGAAACGTATGTTGCAAATGTCCTTTGAATTCCCTTGACCAGTATTGGTTTTCACCTAAATCGGTTAACGTATGAACACGAGTCGATTCAGTGAAATATTCTGAAGTAGTATACAATGACAACAACAAATTTGTCATGAAATCTACGATTGAAAATATCAATTTGGATATCTTTATGAGTATATAGTTAAGTTAGTTACCAACATTTGGAGGTATTTTGATGCTTCGTATCCGTGCCAGTACAAATAGATGCAGAATATCCGGTGGAGAAGGCATTAAAGCGATGATCTTGGAATAGTGGTTTCAGAGCTAATCTGAAAACTGTATTCTTCTTTTTTGTAATATTATTTATAAGAATGTGTGAAAAAATAAAAAAAGTCGTGTTGAATGCTCATTATTATGGATACAGTACCTTTTTACCTATCGCACTACCACTTTGCTTTCATCACACTACCGGTTTATATGAAAACACTTACATGCATATTCAGAGTTTAAAAAGTTTCTGATTTTTTATGAATAAAACATGTAGCAAACCAGAAAGTTTTTTATGATTGGTATGTAATATTAGCCTAAGTACCTCCGAATATTTTCTGGTAATTATTTCCTCGACTGTTAAATTTTGAGCTTTTTTCAACAGATTCGATTTTCTCAAAAATTCACATACGAGGATAAATCACAAGATGAGAAAGATTTTTAATTATTAAAAAGATCTATTATTTTTTAAAAGACTTGGACAGAAACGACAGAGTTCAAGGGTTAATCATGCAAATAAAACATACACCCTGCGATTTTTGTACTTCAATCTCATTGGTCAAAATGGCCACTTAGAGAAACAACATTTGCTTCAAAACGAAAGTTACCACTACCACTGGAAATGCCGAACCTGTTTATAAGACCGTGGTTCAAGTGAAACAATTAGAAATATACAGATAGGAGACAGAGTATTGCTCGCGCTAATAATGATCTTTCACATCTACTTAGAAGCTCATATTAGCACGGATTCGGACTGTCAGATCATCTCCTTGATTTGATTCGCATTTGATTCGCCTTCTCGCGGAGGATTCATATTTTAAAAATATTTACGGATCAAAATTAGGATATTGTGAAAGAAGTTAAAGTCATTTGCAATGATTGACTAAATCTAAAAACATCTGTAAAAGATTGAAAGTTGATTAAAGAAGGTATGGCGAAGAGTGAAGGCCTAACCTTTCGCGGTTCTGAAAGTTCATCAGCGAGCAATTCTAGTAAAAGTTATCCTCGTCTTATCGTAATGGACTTTCCTACTTTAATATTGGGATGCGATAGGTTAGTCGTTGGTTACGAAGGGAGTGTTGGGGTGTTAGTTTCCTGGCCGGATATTAGCTGTCACGCGGCTCACTGGACAGGACACTATATATACGTATACGTACAGAGGTAGTGTGAGGTCCAGGTATAGTAGGCGACCAACATTGGATGCTTGCCACTTTTATGTATAGAAAAGTCTGATCACACAGGGCGTTACGGAAGCACGGGATGGCGCGCCGGAATTTCATGGTTCGACATCGTGAAAGAAAAGTAATAGCTCGAAAATTCTGCGAGAACATGACCGACTTACATTGCCTCAGTATCAAACTTTCTTTGTGACAATTCATCAAACCGACTTCAACAAGGCTCTAATTTCCTCTCCACATTATCTTGACAAAGAGTCATTCAGACTGCCCTACAACAGAGAAACATAGGTAAGCGACATTTTTTCGAAAAATGGGTTTTCTATATCAGTGGAATCATGAGAGCAAGCTGCGTCTGACTGGTATGGTGAACATTATAATTTTTAATTATTTATAATGAAAAATGAATGTTTAAAATTTTGAATATTAAGAAAATGGACCAAATGCAACATAAAAATGTATGGAAAGTATTTTTGCTGTGTCTGAAATTTGTAAGAGAAGGAGAATACGTCACTAAATACAAGGGAAGAATATAAGTAAAGTACTTTGCGAATCTTCCGTCTGGCAAAAATGGCCGAGCACGATACTTGTTACGAAATCAAAATTCCGCATGTGCCAATATCTGCTGTACGTAAAGTCTCAAGTTGTAAATGTGTCGAGTCGACCAAAGATGTCCAAGCGAAGAAATGCGCAAGTGAGATCGGTTAAATTCGGCATGCCATGCATGGCATCTGCGGATTTCTCTTGTTGTATCGAGGGCCGAATGCACGATTACTTCACAGTGAAATAATACACAAGCGACTTTGCGTACTTCTTAGCTTGGATTTTATCCCAGAAAAATCCGCAAGTACATTTTGATACTAAAGTTCTTAGTGCAAATGGTTTTTCTTGAATATCTCCGTTTAACTCAGAGAGCCCTTACATAACTTTTTAGTTTGGACGACAGCATAAACCTCTGGAAATTTACCATTATATTATTCTAGCGGTAAACAGTAGGATACTTTAAGGTAAGAATGTTAGCTTTTAAGTGTACAAATGATTTCAAAATTTCTACGATTACAAAAAATATCAACGGACCACCAGCCCAAAATGATCAGCAAGCTCGTTTAAATATGTTATAAGAGATTTGACCACAAACCTGTAAATTTTCAGTGAATTTGGTGATCAAAGATATACGAGAGTACTATTTCAACCTCAATATTATCTTTGTTTACGCATCGGTATATGGGTGGCAAATCATTCATATCTTAAATGAAGTGAAAACATAATTATATTATCTACAAATTGTCAAACTTGATCAATTTAAAGATGCGAATCATTGTATTGATTACCTGTACATACTATTTTTAAATTTGTAGTTGAAGCTAAAAACTCTCAATTTTTTCACAACGACTGCCTCATAGAAAATGAAAAAGCCCATTAGATAATGAACAATTTATATTACATTTCTGACCTTTACTCCCACTTCTGCTTTTATCAAAATTTATGTCGGTTTTCTTTTTTCAACATTCTAGTTGTTAAAACAATTAAAAATAAATAGTGTGAATTACGAAGAAGTGAAAGTATAAATGATAGAGAAAATTTATATAATTGCCTCCTGCATATTAACAAAAGCCCGTAGTTATGTGCACAGGAATTTCCATTCGGATAGCCGGATTTTTTGTGCCGAATAGTGGAGCTGGAACAGAGAATATTATTTAACAAATTTCCAGTACAAATAGCATAATTATTTTAGCACCACGTTAAAAAAATGGCATCTAATTGAGGATTAGTGGAAAAAACAGATCAAGCCATTCGAGATGATTTCTCAATAATTAGACAAATGATTTATTTAAAAAATACCAGTGATAAAAGAGAAAGTTAAGGAAATCATTTGAGTGGTTATCCATTATGATCGAATTATTAAACCATAAAGTTTATATTTTTGCAGTTCGTAAACAATATTAATCACTTAAGTACAAAAAAAGTTGTTTTAGGGGATGTTGTTGAATTTACCCACACTTATTATAGAAAAAACATTAAGGAACGGAGGGGGAGGGGGGGGGGTGAATCTAAAATGTCAGGAAAAAGCGTTGCATATTTTTTGAATGGATCCTTTAATATTTTTTGAAGGTTACAATGTTTTTTAAGCGAGACTTTAATGGTATTAAATTTTTTACGAACTAAGGGTTCTTCATCATATCCTTCTAGTATTGAAAATGTTAAAGCAATGCATACATTTTTTATAATGTTTTTTGTTTTGTTTTTATTGCTATAAAAAAAATTAACAGCGGGTTTTTTACGTAGATTTAAAACTTTCTAAAAAATATCATATATTTAATTTTGTTTTTTGTAAGTTCTCATTAAAAATAATAAAACTGATTTTTTTGCAATCATATTAGATTTAACGGGAGAAACAAGATATTATTTAACTAGTCTTCAAAATAAATTGTATTCATTTTACTCATTTTCATTGATTTAGACATTCTATAAGAAAACTTACCACTTTGTCTGTGAACTAAAGTACGACTGACAAAGTGGTACCTTTTATGCCAAATGATACAACTATACCTTCAAGATAGCAAGAAAACTAATTTCCCTAGAATTTTATTGCTATATCGTTTTTTACGAAATTTTAAAGAACTATGCGACTTTATTTAACATATTTGGTACACATATGGGTGCTTCTACACAAAAATCCGGATATTCGTGCAAAAATTATGGTACAAATAGCCCCTTTTCCAGCTCGCCCTATTTGTACCGAAAAAAATCGGTTTTTTGTACCAAAATTTCGATACACGTAGTCACGGGCATAGAATATATCTAATTTTTTTAAAAATACATAAGCTAATGAATATATTTTTCAATCACGATAGATGAAAAAATTGAATACGTTCAGTTCGCGTAGGGAATATTTTCATTGACAAAATCTGTCATTTACTAACATCGTATAATTTTTTAAACGAACAATTTTTGTAAATTCAAATTTTTTTATTTTTAATATTTTCTTCTCTATTAAGAAATACCATAATAGATTAGGTATTTTAACGTGAACCCTCAGATAACTTCACTTTGTTAAAAGCTGAGGGGAAAACAATGGATCAAATGCATGGAACAAAACTTTATTTTTGTAATATCTTTGCAATTAAAAACAATTATTATCTACGAAGTGAAGTTAGCTGTCAATTGAAGGGAAAATACCTAATAGCATAGTGCTATTGGAAAAAGTATCATGATCCAAATATTTTCTATCATGACCTCTCATTGTCTGCTCATGATAGTTATAATTTCCTAATAGGTTTCAATTGTGTAACTAGAAGTTCTTTAATTTAAAATTCATAAGTTTTTAGTTTTAAATGTCTCAATTTTGAACGCGTAAATATCAAATTAGCTCATTTTAAATAAAGCTTTGATAATAAGATATTTCGCAAAAAATTCATAAAAAAGCCCTTTCAAACAGAGTTCATTAGTTCGGTCCAGTTTGGTCCAGTTCCGTCAATTTCGGTTTTCTTCTGCGTTAGGTGATACACATCGAAAGCCGTAATGAGACCATTTCACCAAAAGAATTTTGCTACAGTATATAAACTTTCAAGCCATACACACTTTCTAATTAGGACATGAAGTTTGGTTGGATCTTAATTTATCCAAATCTTAAAAACTGTTAGCCAACGAAGGTTTAAGCAGCATAGCATGCGAACAACTCTGAGCACTCTATTTCTTTTATGATACTGATCTCTTTGCATCTCTTTGCATCTCCATGCAAGCACAATATCACTTTTCTCCCTGTCTGTAATACAAAAGTATGTTTCTAACGCGACGCAGATCGAGCTGCATGTGATCGAAGAAACGTCGAAAAAGTAATAACCGAATCCAATATTCGTTCCTTTCAGGTCATATGTTGACAAAAAGTGAAATTTTCTTCGAAGACAGAACTGTCAGCAGCAGGGGTGACGCTAAGCTATATTTCCTCTTTGCATAATCATATACCCTCGGACAACTTTTTCTTCTATTAGAAACTAGAGGATTCTGGGCTATAATCTTCTTTCAATCAACTATAACACTTAATTAAATAAAAGGTTTGTTGATGAAAATACCCATGAGATTAAACTACAATCTTAGTTCCTTGCTGAAGCAAAAATATGTTTTTATTTATTTGAAATTCTAAATTAATAATTATAAAAAGATTGTGGAAATACAATAAATATATAGGTAAATACATTATTCTTCAAGTATCGCAATTATTTTCTTCTACTCTCTGAAAATTATTTCGTTAAATTTTTGATGTTATTTCAATGCTTTCAATGTGAGAAGTACGATATATCGATTTCCTGGACAGTTATATGATTTATAAATTGCAACGTGAAACGGTCGACAGTTATAGTTTGCTATTACATATTTATCGGTTACCCCTTGTTTGTTTACTATAGCTTTATCGAATTGATCGAAAGTTCTCGTTCGTTCATTAATCAAGGGGAGGGACGCTGCCTGTGCTCGGAATCGTGATCTGACGTTGAAGTCTTTATATACGTAGAGCTTCCCCTGTGCTATATTGGCCCATTGCTCTCCCGCTTACTTGCACGTGCTGCCCAAAGCGTCTCAAACAATTTACTACTCTACAAGTATCAAATTTCGTGATGCAGGAGATCTTATTTTGCTTATATTAAGATAGTCTTTTCATTAAAAAACGCGTTTATCACAAATAAACAATCATGATGTATTAAACACTAAATATTATTCCAAAATTCCTTACTACTTTGTAAATTAATTTTTAATCTCATGCTGTGAACCGGGATATAGGATAGCTTTATGAAGCTCTTCACTTTGTGAAAGAAGTATGCTGTTTGAATTAGCACACGGAAAGAACAGTATAGCCGCTCGATCTATACACCATTTCAGTTTAACAAAAAACAGGTATATAGTGTCTTGTGTGTGTGTGTGTGTGTGTGTGTGTGTGTGTGTGTGTGTGTGTGTGTGTGTGTGTGTGTGTGTGTGTGTGTGTGTGTGTGTGGAGATGTTTAGTTGGTCAGCACCATAACTTTCGAAAAAATTGTCATATTACGTATTGTCACGTCAACGAAACTGTATCCTTAGTTGAACAATATGACGTTTAGGAATACTAGTATAGTTGCTACGCATATACTGGTATATTTGTAAAGACCATTCGGTAGTGTGGGTGCAAGAACTATTCTTTCTAGTTCTGAGGACCAAAATATAGTTTGTGACCAAGGCTACTTGCAGATAACCCCATAAACTGGACGGAAAGCAAAAGTTCGGTGCAATTCCTTATTTCGCGATACTGTTTAGATGTTAGAACTGAACGAGTTTACGCTCACTCAGAAATGGAATTTGTTAAATCATTCTTAGGGTTTTCCGTAAGAAAATCTTTCATATTTTCTGAAATAGGGAATTGTAGTAATTATACGCCTTGAATTGCGTAAAATTAAAATGATAAGGAATAGTTTCAATTTTGATAAAAGCAAAAATGTTTAAGCTGAAGTTTCCAATTTAAATCATATTATTCATAGAAAGTAGATAAATTATTTTCAAAGTGAAAATGATGATTCGAACGGTAAAGTGACAGGCGATAAGCGATTTTATTGGGATTTGAATTTATTCTAAGAGCCTACAGTTGGGGGTCTCTGCTGATACTGAAAGCTCTGGAGGCATTCCATTGCATAAGCATTCGTATTGGGCGTGGAATCAATTTGATTAATTCCTTTTATATTACCTTAGTTTTTTGGGGTTTTGTTTTCCTCAGGAGCAATACTCGTTAATCATGATAAATATGTGTTGAATGTGAGTTGGCAATTACCTTCGCGAAACCTCTCAAAAGCCTAACGACGCAATGTAGAACATAGACAGGGTATTATATTTTATTTTTTTGTTTAAATAAATTTTGCAGCTGACATATTTCAATTTAAAATGTCAGTCAGACTAGATAGCAGTTTAGATAAACATATTTGCTTGTTTAAAATATATATGCATGTTCATTGTACAGGAAAAAATAAATATATTATAAAACTATAGCTCTTTCTTAAGGAAGTTGTGTGTAAGTGTGTGGGGGGTGTGTAGAGGAATAAAGAAGAAGGTGCAAGAAAAATGTAAACCCTTAGGGGACACATTAGAAAAAAATAACATATTATTTGGGTAAAAGCTGCCATTTGTATCCACTCCTAATGATAAAGAGCTGACTTCATTCAGCGAAAGATTCTCTTCTTGACACGAACGTGGAAAACGGCGGCTTTCGTATCTTGTCGAACATCGCGAAGAAAAGCCTTCTGCAGCACGTTGTGGTGTGATATTTTGGATTATTCAATCACCGAGACGAAAATCAATTTACTCTTTCATAAAGTCATTTTCGTATCCATGATTGGATGAATGACTACTTGGTGAAGTTACGTAAAGAGGTTGGCAATCGTGAAACAGTTATGTCATCCTTCGTTGGTCGTGTTTGACAGATGAAAAGTGAGGTTACATGTTCATTGTTGTTTTTGGGCTCCAGGCAGGTCTTTGTCGTTACACGTTACTCAAGCCGACACATGTTCACGTTCTCATTAAGAAAAATTGTATATGCACCACGGGTCAACTCGCATGATCTATCTGCACTCCGTTGTTGGGATCCGCGGCACTGCTTAATCTGGCCTCATGCAGCCAACTTCACGCTCATTTGAATTTTCTTACACTTTTCGGCCCTATACGCGTAATCTACTATTCGAATCGTGTTTGATTGGGTTTTATTAAAAATTTCCTTTTAAAATCCAAACAGTTATTATTTCTGTAAATTATTTTTTCCTAAATAATTTTGTTTCCAATCAATTCTAACCAAACAAAATTATGTAAAATTTTTCAAAGAATAAAATCAGACCTTGATTATTAGAATTGCACAATGGATAATTAATTGCAGTCTTTACCAAAAAATGCACAACATCAACCATTTTTTTCTCTAACAAACTTAGTCATGAGTATTGATTCTTTTGAGTCGTATAATTTTCTACAGTTATCAGTTATGCGAATCCCAATTATTATAGCAATATAATTTTACAATTTAAATAATAAGCTCTCAAAAAAAATGTTAAGTTAACCGTTCACGATTTAAATTTTTTATACGTAGGATTTTAAACCTAAACTCCTTAAAAATAACTAGCCTTTAAATACAGAAGAAAGTTTCACTAGAATCTCTGAATGAAGAAGTGAATTTTCAAATATGAACAAATTAAATTAATTAATTTATAATTGGATTTAAAAATCGCACAATTATTTGATTTCATTGTATATCACTTTCATAGATTAAACAAGATTTTAATTTGAATGCCTAGGAAATTCAACTTCTTACCACAGAAAAAATGAAAATAAAGTTTACATCGATTTTGGGTGAAAGATTCACTGCAACAAAAATTAACTTTGCCGGATAAACTATATATGAATCGAAAATGATTTCCAATTTTTAACCGTGCCTGGATAATCTTTCGCCTTATAATTGCTCCATTTTTATTCGCGATGTAGCGAGAATTGCGATGCTAGTGCTATCTATCGTCGTTTAACTTCATTAAATTGGAGAGAACTGGGGATTCCCATATGGTAGTTGCTTTCTGCGCTTTTTGTTAAATGGTAGTAAGCAAGTTCTAATAACTCTACAATAGTCTAATTTATTTTAGAGGATATATATCAGTAAGAACAAATTTCTTTTCATATTTTCTGTTGCTCATTGTACAAGTGTTACCGAAATTTGCTCACTTTATCGTGACGCAGTAGTCGAGATCCGAATTATTTTACTAACCTCAGTGAAATTGTCGCCGAAATATGTTTAATTTTTAATCATTTGCAAGTCTTAACTGCAACAAATTCTAACTGTCGTTATTTCTGTGTTGTTTTAAATCTGTTGTCCCGATTTATAGCTCGAATTCACTCATACGATACCATTTTCATATTGCTGCTAAGGATGCCGCAGCAGACGTCAGCTTTTATTCTATCGCAGGATAAACTATCGCCAAATATCATGTACATTTTATCAGCGAGAAATTTAACATGCAACAAAATTTAACTTCAGTTTTTTCTATGACACTTTAAGTGCAAGAACTCAAAGAAAAAAATTATGGCAAGAGTCAAGCAGTTTCATACTTTAAGTATTTAAACTTCTTATACGGATATTCAATGTAATGATAATTTACAATGTCAAATAAATCTTCAAAAAGGCAATATATAAACGAGCCGAAAACGAGACAAAGACTCGCCAAAAAGAACGGGAAGATGAGCTTTTTGATTTGAGAAACAATAAATATAAATTTTCAAAATATTTGAGAAATTTATGCTAAAATTTCCAAAAGAGAGGAGTGTTTCATTATTATGCGTGTAATATTAATAATATATCATTTGATATGGAGTTGCATATCGGGGCACATATCTGGATAAATTTCCGACATTTTTAAATCAGACCAAACTCCCCAGATAAAAATAAAGAAAAATGCATATTGAGTTGGCGAGTGCAAAGGTAATTAGTTTATTTAATTATTAACAAAGAGCTTTCAAAAAGTTCGGAACTTTTTGTTTAGTTAACAAAGAGAATTATATTGCTTAATTTATTTCATGAAAATCACCTTAATTCTCCCGCACTTAATTTATTAAAAATTAAAACCTTAAAATGGTCACTATATTACAGAAACTATAAGTGCTTTAAACAAGTAATAATGAATCTACAATACTAAAAAAATGTTCGCATTTTAAAAAATGCCATGTCCTACTTTTTTTATTGATTTGGAAAAAAAGTTTCATTCTAAACAGATAAGTAGTACATTTGCCAGATCTTTAAACAAGCTTTATTGTCCATTTCATTAAATAAAAATGACAACAATCAGACCTTGCAAAATACGCAAGTATTAACTTCGTCGTTCGTCCTCACTGACGAAATCTGCAGCAAGACTGCTGATCCCAATTGTCAAATCAACTGAATTGCATCCACTGCTCGATCGAAAGATTGTGATACTACAAACAATCGCGAATTTCGATTTCTGTATTCAGCAGAAATCGAAAGCAATCTCGCTCGGTATCTCATTTTTTCCCTCATAGTCAAAAACGCCTCAAAGCAAAAGAAGAGCTATTGGTTACACAACAGAATGGTGCTAAAGCTATTTGTAAATAAAGAAAAACTTGTATTACTTCCATGTGTTTAAATATCAGTAAGAATGATAACTTGGTACGGAAACGATCACCGCAACAAAAATTAACCTTGCCGGATAAACTTTATATTAATTGAAGATAATTTCAGATTTTTAACCTTGCCAGGATAATCTTTCGCTTTATAATCGCTCCATTTTTATTCGAGATGTAGCCAGAATCGCGACGCTGGCGCTATCTATCGTTGTTTACCTTCATTAAAATGGAGAGAAATGAGGATTCCCATCTGTCAGTTGTTTTTGCGCTTTTTGCTAAATGGTACTACATAAGTTCTAATTCGTCTACAATATTGTAATTTGTTTCGTAGGAGATACTATATCAGTAAGGACAATTCTTTTTCTTTGTTCTGTTGCTTATTCACTCATACTTTGCTGTTTCCCATTGCTGCTGAGGCCGCCGTAGCAGACGACTGCTTTTATTCCATCGTAGGATAAACTTTCGTCAAATAGCATGTAAACTTTAACAGCGGGAAATTTTACATACAACAAAATTTAACACAAATTAGGACACAAGTCCTAAACTTGTCCTATATACGTGTTTCGGTGGATGTCTTAACGACATCCTGAGGACCTTTTACAGACATGAAAAGATCCAAAGGATGTCTTAAAGATGTCAAATCATATGACATAGAGGTACATTCTAAGGAAGTCTTTAGGACGTCCCGGTGCCTACTGTGCAGTCATTTCTTACACTTTTGAACTTAAAATGTAGTAAATTATGCAAATCAGGAAAAATGAAAGAAAAGTAGGAAAAAATTGATTTACATAAATATGGTTATTTCTGGATACACTGATTCTTATTTAACAGTTAAAATATGTTTTAATTGTTTAATCAAAATACAATTATGAAGATATTCCTCTTATTTAACTTTTATTTCTTTTTTCACCCATCTGATACTGTATTTTTGACTGTCATATAGAATAATATGCTCTGTTATGTAATATTTAGGATTATTACCGAACACATTTAATATATTTCGATTTGTATTATAAAACTTTTGTAAATCATCCTTCCGGATTTTTTTTCAAGGATCAATAAATACATATAAGTTTTGATTGATTTAGAAGAACAGCAAAGAAAGCGTGCAGATTTTCTGGAGACAATAAAGCATTGGACTAAGCCGCAAAATGAATTGACATTGAATGAGATCGCAGGACGCAATTACATTCCGATTGTGTCATCATTTGAATAGTTCTTTCTTTGGTTGCATCTACTTGTATAGTGACTTGTTAATTGATCGCAGACTTCGAGTTGCAGGCACAATGGTCCCTTTCGCTCGTAGTTTTCGCTTGAAAGGAGGAAGAAGATGTCTGAATAACGGTCGATAACATTATTGTTTTAATCTCTTTGTTTCCTATTGCAGTCTATCGTAATATTGAGGAATTATCTCAGAGGACGAAGAAAATATCGGTAACGTAGTGATAAAGATCCCCCTTGCAATGTCTAATAGTATCAGTCATTAATATCGAATTTACACTCTTAAATTAATTTCTCTGTGAAAGATATAATCTTGAAATTCATTAGAAACTCTTTTATAACTATTGTTTTTTAAATACAAAAAACAGGTTTCCATTCTATTAGGTATTTAATTCAAACATTTAATTCTGTAATATTATAGATTAATATTCATATGCCATCTTTGTCAAGACGAACATTAATATAATTTGATCCCGCAAGAGCAATTTAGTCTACTGTTGCAAAGATTTCTGACTCCGGGTAAACTGAACTATATCTAATTTAAAACAAACGTCGCGCTCGATAATTTACTTACTTCGCGCTACGCTCACGGTCTTTGTGCATATACTTTTTAAAACTGAAGGTCACAACATGGAAAACAGTAATTTGGTGATTTTGAACTCTCCCCAGTGGGGAAAAAAATGAGGGATGTCCTAGAGACGTCTTAAGGAAATCCCTAAGACGTCTTTTATAAAATGTCTTTTAGTTATCCTAGGAATGTTCTTAAAACGTCTAATGTCAGTACGAAAGATGTCCCGAGAACGTCAATGTCCTTAAGACGTCCTTAGGTCATCTTTAGGACATTGGACGTCTTAAAGACATTAATTAGCCTGACATAGGACGTCCTAGGAACGTCCAAGGGACGTTCTTGAGATTTCCATAGTTTTGTGCCCACTGGGTCTTTAGTTAAAGCTCCTACGGTTTTATCGAACACATTCTCATCACGTATCTCGTGCTTCACACTCAAGTTTATCCCTGAAATTGCATATCGTCATAAACTGAATTTGATCATTTCCAATGTTATTTTTATGATTTAAAATTTACAGATATGGTCTACGGAGCAGTCTTGCCGTTTTTTAACTTCAAAATTATGTCTCTAATCTCAGTGACCCAGGCTTTTTTAATTGAATTTTCTACCGCATCGTGTTCCACATCGCAGTTGTGGTGTCCTGTTGCTTCATATTCTAATAATTGACTAAAAGATTCTTTCAAGGAAACTTCGATTACTCAGGGGGAGGATTAATTTCAACCGAGAGTCATAGCTGGTAGGCGTTTTTTGCTGAGAAGGTCACGTTTTATATTGAGTCACAACTTCGTATATATATTTAAAAATCTTTAAAATAGTGTAAAATTGTTGAATGAAAAAATGTAATTTTTAGATTTTCCATTATTTGTAAGCTTTCGAAATTGGAATTTTCGATTTTTCAAGAAAATTGAAAAAGTATTTCTGATAATCTTGTAGGGTATTCAAAAATAAAAAATTTTCTTTTGTTGACTTTTTTTACATCGTGCACTATTTGTCTTACAATCTTCATTTTCGTACAGAGTATTTTTGAAACTTAAAAAAGTCGTCTCAAAAATATTTAAAGTGAGCTCACTTCTTGAATTTTTATTAAAAATCGCTGGTTAATGAACTTGACCTTTAGTTTAGGAAATTCGAAGAGCGTAGCAAAGGCTAATCTAATACATTAATTCTTCTTAATTATCGTACTCACAGACAGACACATGCGTAAAAACCTGTTTTTCGGATCCAGGGGATCTCGAAACGTGGATATTTGAAAAAAGCTGGGGGGGGGGGGGGGGGGGGGGGGGGGCGGTGTGAAATTTTACCCAAATCTAATACCTTCTCTAATGAGGATGTAAAAATAAATTAATTTGTCATGAATAATGTTTTGATTGTTCTGTTTTAGGTTCTGATAGTAAAAATAGCATTAAAAGCATACAAAAATTTAATTTTTTGAAACCCTATCACAACAAATGAAAAAGAAATGGAAAGACAAAAGTTGCAATGAGAATGTGCCCACACAGTCGGCATATTTTTTTACTGTTGATGATGTTTTTCACGATTAAGACGAAAACTATGCATCCTATCAAAAAGTGAATAGAATCATTTTTTTTAAAGTATCGTGCTTGCAGAGAGACATACATACAGCCATACCTACAGACATGCATACAGCCATACAGACAGACACATTCGTGAAAACCTGTTTTTCGAATTAAGACGGTCTCGAAACGTGACATTTGAAAAAACCCGGGGGGGGGGGGGGGGGGGGTTACACAAATCTAATACCTTCTCTGATGAGAATGTAACATTTTAAAATAATTAATAATAATTGTATAATTGACGCAGATATATATATATATATATAAATTTGTCATAAGGACAACCGCAGGATTTCGCCGGGAGCGGGTGCTAATCTGGAAAATTGCACCCGCTTCCAGCCAAATCGCGGTAAAATTTCAGCCACAACCACGTCTCATAACCGTGAGATACGTGGTTACAGTCTTCCGGGTGCAATCGTTGCAACTCCCTTATAAGGTCTCGATACCTTTCTTTCTTTTCATTCTCCTTGGTTATGATGTTTTTGTCAGCTGGTGCCGAAAAATCGATAACGAACATGGTTTGCTTCTCGAAGTCAAGAAGAATCATGTCAGGCCTCGAGTGAGCAACAGAAACAATTGTCGATAATATAAAGATACAGTATATGCGGCACTTCCCATTCTTGACAATTGACTCAATTCCCTTAGGAGCATTTAGAGGTGCGATATTAAGGTTAATGTCGTAGGAGTGACAGAGATGGTAATAAAGCACTCTTAGTGCCGCATTGTGCCTTTGAATGTAGGTCGTTCCCGCGTCATTTGGACAACTAGATAGTATGTGAGCTAAATGCTCGGGTGTGTACATGGCACGCCCTGCAGCTATCATCGGGAATGTCTTGGCTCAAAATGTGGCGACGGTATGTTAAGGTGGAAATGACACCGTCTTGGCATGCAAAAAT
>NC_046659.1:57610434-57614892 GCF_010883055.1 Belonocnema kinseyi
GTTTGTCATAAGGAAAACCGCGGGATTTTACTGATAGCGGGTGCCATTCTATGAAAATGCATTTGCTCCAGGTGAAATATGGTAACGTAGTAGCTGTAACCCCGTATCACGGCCTTGAGATAGGTGGTTATATTCTACGTTGATCACAGCACGATGTTCCGGCAAAAGTCACGTGCACCATGAGGACACGCAGCGACCTAAGGACGACCGCCTCCTGCATTTTTCCCTCAAGTTTCTCAGGATTTCGTTGACAGGCAGGGAAGCATTGATGCTCAGGAAGACTCGCTTAACAGAATATTCTGGGTATGAACGTCGCAACTCTCTTATAAGGTCTTTATACCTCTCTTTCTTTATATTCTTCTTGTCTGTGATTCTCTTGTCAGTTGGTGCCCAGAATTCGATAACAAGCATGGTTTGTTTCTCGAAGTCGATGAGAAGTATGTTAGACGTCGAATGTGCGAAAGAAAAAGTTTGTCGAGAATATGATGGCGTAATAGTAACAGAGGTGGTGATAAGGCACTGTTATTGTCACATGCTTCCTTTGGATGTAGGTAGTTCCCGCATGAGTTGTACAACTAGATAGTATGTGTTCTAGTTGCTTGGGATGTACACAACACGCTCTGCATGCGACGGCGTGATAAGTTCAAAATGACACCACCTTGACGTGCCAAAATGAAACCTTTCATATCCGACTTCAATCCTGGTAATTTGAGGAAAGGAAAGGTTAGCTCATATGACATCGAATGATCCTTGACATTCAATTTTTCTTCCGTGCTCTCTTGACCAGGGTCTTAAGGAGTCACTAATCGGGATGGATCACTTCTTCGTGTTTCCTGACTATTTTAAAAAGAGGGTGTATCGATCATTTTAGATTATATATGCTGTACACAGAATAATCCTCTTGTAAAAACGTTGAAGAATGTTGAAGTATTTCGTGACCACCTTGATTGCATGAGATGTAAAGTAACAGAACAGAAGTCTTAAGGTGCATGCTTTTATCCACGTGTATGATCTCTCGTGACTCGATTTTGAGAACTATGAACTCATCCTTCGTCCATGGAACCACTTCAAATGAATAGATTACTACCGGGACGGCAAGAATATTCTTTAAACTTACTTTGTCCTTCGCCGAAAAGTTAGCATCATTTTTTCTAAATTAATGTCCATTCCAATCTCTACGGAATGTTTATACTGAACCAATACAAGAAAACTGCATACCGACCGGATTGATAATAATAACATTTAATAGTTTCTTCGATGTAGCCCACAAGACAAGTTGCTGTTCTACATTGCCGATCATTTGTCGACGAAACTTGTGACACGTTTTTCACCTAAGCACTTGTAATTATTATTTTCGTCGGGCCTTCCCCGCTGACCAAGCCTCACTTATTTATGAGATTTATTGTATTTTGGACTTGAATTACGTCTAATTAATCTAATTATATTGTATAATATTGTTTTATCTGTCAAAATATCATATTTTTATACTGCAAGTATTGTCAATAAAGTTGAAAACTTTATATTTCTGTCAGCGACGCTTCCATTCTTTCGTGGTAAAAACTATTTTCTGTATAATTTTTCTTTTTCAACATCAATTTTTCAATATTTTATTAAGTTACAATATCTCTCTGATAAAATAGATTTATTTGATGCAAAGTAGGTCTAAAATTGTTAAATAATAGCCATGCTATAAGGAAAATCACCTTTGCCCCACTGGTTGGCGGTGCCCTCCCTCCTTACCCGATTCAAATTGAAAAAATATGTGGGTACACTAACTTTCAAAATTAGGCTGATTTAACAAAATACTGTTTTTCGAATTGTAAGCTTTTATTTGTTGAAGACACAATGGGTTTCTTAGTTAGGAAAGCCGCAAGAACCAGGCGAAATGACCAGTTTTACTCACAAAATTTAATCAACATTTTTTCTGCTTGGTTTAAATTAAGTAACCTAGTAATCCTTCTAATGAACCAAGGACACTAGTTGAATTTTAGTAAGCTACCATCAGTTTTTTTCTCAGTATAGTCCTGTCCCTTAAAAAGGCAAACCGGTGGCTCAGGCTCGGCCGGTCACGCTTTTCGAATTATTGTGTATGTAATATATAGTGTATTGTAAAGATTTCATCCGTGGAGTGCTCCACGTAAACGCATATATTTTTTATAAGGACAGAAAGGCAAGTCGGGCGCAGCAGGTCCGCTGTTGCTTGCAACATCAACTATGCATACCGTGATGTAAAGAGTACGCATATCACTCATATTTGCATAAAGGAAAGAGTTTTGAAGAAAAACATCTCAGCTTTTACAAATATTTTCTTCACGGTTTGAAGGATTTATATTTTTTTTTGTCCAAAGTACATTGTGCCACTAGGGTCAAGAGTAGCCCATTCGAGGCCACGTGAAGTTTTTAGCCCGTAGGGATTAAGGGCCAATATCATGCTGCCAAAAATTGGATTTAGGCATACTATTTTTTTAACAAACGCACTCAAATAAGAGTTTTGATAGGTTCTTTTACGTATGATAAAAGTGCTGATTCGAGATCGATTGACGAAACATGCGGTTGTGTCAATGGAAAAAGGGGTTTGAATTTGAATGGGCCTGACAGGCCCCTTATTTTAGATTAGATATCAATGGACGTCAACCTTCAAATGGCACCAACGGACCCACGTTTCTATTAAATTTGAACAAACCAGTACGGCATCGAATGACAACATGAACCGACCTAATTTGAGAAATTTAATTGACTCATATAGACAGATCACGAACAGAAGTAATACACTATCGGATCTGTAGTCGGCGGAAGACAGAAGGCGAATTTAAGTGACATAACGACGTACAGACGCGTAGTCGTTTAAATTCAAAACTAGCAGGGATATCTTCCTACTGTGAAGGATGTGTCAATTCTGCAAATCAGCTTAATACATCCAGAATAGAGACGGTGATTCGGGCCCAGTGCAGTTCTCTACGAAGTAAGACGGTCCAGGAAAAGGTGTGAACCTGATAAGTTACATCATATCCCAAAAACGAGAAATGTAATCCTTGCCCACTTCTTCTTACTTTCTAGCGAATCAGTATGTTTATGTTAGGGTAAGTCGAATATAAAATTCAATTTTGCTTTTCTTGATACCTTTGGAATTGTTCCATCTCTTTCCATTTTATTTTCTGTTAACCTAAATAAATTAAAATGAAAAATAGAGTCAGCGCATCAGTTATTCAAAAGAAAGTCCTTTATCTTCTTGAGATTTAACTTTAACAGGGCAGACGAAAAAAGGAAACATATTGAATTAATAATTTGGAAATCACGTTCTCACAAAATTAAACAAATCAATCAAATTAATTTGGCAGCTAGAATCTCTAGGATATTATATTAGTTAGAGCTCTTTAACAGATTCTTAATATTGAAAATTATTATATCGTGTATAACACCGTTATAATGGTAAATAAAAAAGTGTGCCTTGAAAAATTACTATAATTTCTAAGCACAATTGTTAAGTTTTTTAAGTTATAAAAATTAAACAAAATATATATTTATTTATCGCAGTCTTTAAAATTTTCCCACTCTTTTTATCTGTTTGGTACAAGCATTTAATTATTTGGATAAATGTGTAATTATTTTGTTTAAAATTAAAAATTTTATTAAAAAGTCATGCTTTTCGATTAAAATTTTTTCCTTTTTGGGTAAAAAAATGTATTTTTTCGATAATTTGCTATTTTTGTTTGAAAATTATGTATTCTTTTTTTAGAATTGATTTTTTTTAATTTACTTTTTTGTTGAAAATTTAACTGTTTTTGCAGAAAATTCGTCTTTTTATCTTAAAGTATAGCTGTAGGCCCTACATAGACACAATACTTTTTGTTCTGTCCTCCTTCAAAAAAGCATGTGAAGCAAATAGAGGATGTTTTGTGTATTTGACAATTTTAGGTTATAAATAAAAGGAAATAATAACGTAATGAGAAAACGGAAAACTGTGGGGTCCAGTGTTTAATTTCTTTAAGGATAAGGATCATTTTCTTCATATTCTCACTTGCGTGGTGCAGTGCCTTTGTAGCGGGCGTAAAGTTTCATGTCACTGAGCTGAAAGTGGCCACATTAAGTCTGCTTTACACGCATGATATGGTGCGATTGCAAATGGTTTCGGACAAAAAAAATGTTTTCTTATGACTGAAAAATCTTTCTGGACTGACAGATCAATTATTTTCTTTAATTTATCTTTTTGGTTAGATACTTCATCTCTTTCGGCGAATTTAATTGTTTTTGACCAAAATTGCAACTTGTTAAAATTTAATATACTTTCGTGAGGATTCAAAATCTCTCATTAATGATATTAACGGTCGAAGAAAGCTCACAGTGTGGATAAACTCTAATCACTGAATTCTTAATAATAAAGAAGGTCAATCACGTTTTGGAACATCATGGGTTATTTAAACTACATACAAAGAAGGTATGGCGATACTCCGATGCAAC
>NC_046659.1:57614992-57619197 GCF_010883055.1 Belonocnema kinseyi
AATAAGTTTAGTAAAAATTCCATCAATTTAAAAACTGAAATATTAAATGTAAATAAAATTTATCAGACTATTTTATAAAAAATATTTTATATATCAATTATTACATAATTTAATTAAAATAAAGAAATTTAAATTCAATTTACTTTGGCGCACTTTTCACGAAATTCTCCATTTTAATATCGGCCTTTCTATTTAGTCATGTAATATTGACTTTATTTCTTATGTATTCGTTAGTCCATGTTTGTCCTTCGAAACAATAAGTAACTGTTGTGGTTGAAATCTATTTTAAAATGTAGTTAACATTATTTAATTTGGAACCTATTCTAATTTTGAGGCTTCAAAGTGTTAAGTTTTCAAATGATGTACACAAAAAAAAAAAAAAAAAAAAAATTAACTTTTGACGATCAGAAAAATTGGGCTCTCTCCAAAATTATGCTCAATTGAAATGTCTTGTTTTGGATTTAATATCAACATTGTACAGGTAAATTTATACATAATACTAAAAAAAAATGTATTATTATTATTATTATTATTATTTTAAATGAAGTTGGTAATTCTTTCAAATGTATTACATATTGTTAAAAAAAATTTTTATATTAGGTGATGTATTACCTTGAAGAAGACCTGCAACTAGGTTGAAACGTACGTTGGTTATATTAATTAAAATTGACGAATAAAGATTCATTGACATCTGAATCCATTTTTATTTATATTGGACCGTATGACCAGAATAAAACACATTCTCTCATTAATATATTTTTTTGGTTAAACATCAACTATTACACTGATTGTTGATAGTACCTCTCTTTGGGTCATAGTGTAATCACTTGTTCAAAATGCATGCCTTTTTTTAATATTCGTCTTTGCTTGTAAGAAAATAAAGTCCTTGATTAAATATTTAATTACATATTTTGTTGATAATTTAACGAATTCAATTAAAAAGTCACGCTGGTTGGTTAATAATTCAGCTCTTATGATGAAAATTTGTCTTCTTGATTTGTAAATTCGTGAATTTTGTAAACATTTTTATTCTTTTTTTTTCTCGAAAATCTTCCTTGGTTCAGAATTCAATTTTTTTAAGATTCGTTATTTTTATTTTAATATACATTTTTTAAATTAATCTGTTTTGGTTTTAACTATTTCCTTGAAGATTATTTTTTTCTGGATGAATTCAATTGGTTATTATTTGAAATAAAAATTTGTTTGGGCTGAATATTCCACTACATTCTACCTTAAAAGTTGAACTACTTTGTTAAAAATTTCTTTTTTGTTGAAGTTTCATAATTTTAGTTGAAAATTTATCTTTGGTTATGAATGTAACTATTTTGTTGCAAATCTATGCATTTTAAAAAAAATCTATATTTTTGGTAAAAAATTTAACTTCCTGATTAAAAATTCATTTTTTTTGTTTCAAATTTATATTTTTGCTTTAAAAATTCAACTGTTTCGGTAAAAAATTTGTCTTTCTAACTAGAAGATACAAAAATTCCGTTAACGCTATTTCTTTTACAGGGTAAAAAAATATTTTTGGTTTGAAAATTCAATTCTTTTATTAAAAATTTGTATTTTTTTTTTCTTGGTAGAAAATTATTTTTGTTGTTAAAAAATGAAATCGCTGATTTTAAGCGGTTATTCACAAAATACGTGATACATTTTTCGGGAATTCTAAACACCTCCCCGCTAAGCTGTGAGATGCTTTTTCCATTGCACTTAACATGGAGAATGATACTTTGAAAAAATCCCCTCCATCATGGGTATGAAGAGTGGCGGATCTGCCGAACAGCCAACCGAGGCGCCATTCTCTTTTAAATCAGACGAATCTTTTCCAACGATTGCATTGGATTTCATATGATTTCATTTCGGATTTCATACGATTCCATATGATTGCTTCTTTCTTGTGAGCTAACTGTGAATTCATAGTTAGAAGACACTCATTTCAATGAACACTCTGAATTTCCATTGACCGCTGTCGACTCCCATCTAGATCTGTAGACTCGCACTGACTGCTTTCAACTCCGTCTGACTCCATTTGCCTTCACGCTGACTGCTCGATGATGACTCGCACGGGTCGCACTCTCGGTCGTACTATATAACGTCATGTATGCATTCTTTCGTATCTTGGATATAAGATGATCAAAAGAAAAAAGAAAAACTTTCAAATTTTCGAGAACGTATAAAGAACTCCAAAAAAGAAATTACTTTTTTCATCGTCAGGATCAGACTTTCGTCGAACGTGATATAGATGTGAGTAATTTGTTTAAAAGAAGGAAGGAATCATTTTGGTCATTCGTTCATTTTTATATAGCTTTTATTTTAAAATAAAATATAAGTGTCGATACATAACGCCGACGTTTCGACACGGCTTTGTGTCTTTCTCAAGCCTTCAAAATACATAATATTTGTTGTTGTATATTTAAAACGCAAGTTATTATTTAAAAGTGAGATTTGGATCTGAATATAGCTAAATACTTAAATATCTGTATGATGTAGAATAAAATTATTACTGATGAAGTAAAATTGTAGAGGTATAAACTGTCATTGTTGATAAAAGTCCAAATAGAGTCAAAAGTTTAAAATTTCTGTTTATAATCTCATGCGTTTTGTATCAACACTTTTATTTTATTTTAAAATAAAGACTATATAAAAATGAACGGATGGCCAAAATAATTCCTTCGTTCTCTTGAAGAAATTACTCGTATCTTGCATAGCTTGATCGAACATGTAATTTTTTTATTTTTCATTATTGTCTGTGCGCTTAAAATCTGAACTTTCGATTTTTTAATTTTATATTATTTTATTTACATGTTAAAAATGTAATAAATTATTACGCAAAATATTATCAAAACATCTTTCGAAATACCGATTACCACAATTCACGGCCTAGATTGGAAAATGATAAGTTTAATAACTTTAATGGTGTTTTTTTTAACATGTCAGGGAAAAATGGTTAAACTTTCTCTAGAGGACTTTCGTCAGTGAGGAGTTAAAAATTACAAAATTAAAAAAAGAAATAATTGGCTTCTGTAGTTTATTCAAAAAAGTTTAAAATTGTAAATATTAAAGAAGATAATTGAGCCGCTAAAAACAACGACTAAATGAAGACAACTTTGGTCGAAAATCCTTTTTTACAGTTGAAATTACTCTGGTTTTGGCCTATCGATTAATGTTAAAAATATTTAAAGACAAACATTTTATTTGGTCACAACACGTGGTTTAAGTTTAGGTTTTTATTGAAGTTTTTCTTCCATTGTTTTTCCTGTAAAATTGTATTTGTGGCTTTAAGGGGATTAGTTGTCATTCTCAGTGTCTCAATTTATAGCCTGTCTAATTTAAATATTTTTCAGGTAAGTTATATTTACGCATATTGCAAAATTATATACATACTTTTATTATTTTAATTTTCGCCTGTTGATGAATAAAAGGTATCTGCTGGGAAGGTTCAGTTTGTGTTGGCTGATCATTGACATGGTCAACGAAAAAGCTTGATACCCCAGCATCACACAAACTTAAAATTTTGTGAATATCTGTGGCTTCATATGAATATTAATAGATACACAATAATTATCAAAATTGTCAAGAACTTTGTAATAACTTTCTTATTTTTTCTGATAAACTTACAGAAATTTTCCGTACATTTCAAGATATTTTGGGAAGGTTTTAGGTATTTACCAAGAGTTCAGTTTCCTAAGTTAGAGACTTGTTATCAACTTTATACGTTATTATTTATTTAAAAGCATTCTGTTTGAATAAATGAATATTTTATATGAATTCTAAGTAAACAAATTTTCCGGCTTCGCGGGCACATTCTCAACGCGTGCTTCGTGCGCGGCTCGCTGCGCTCGATCTTTCTGCATAGATTTTTTAAAACTAAAGGGGAAAGTATCGACAACAGTAATTTGGTGATTGTGAATTCCATTTCCTTAAAGCTCCTTCGGCTCTAACGAAAACGTTCTCATCACGTATCTCGTTCTACGCGCTCGAGTTTATCCCTGAAATTTTATATCATTCCCATAAATGTAGATTATTATAATACGTTACTTGCATTCTTTTGAAAAAATTTTGTTATTCAACGTTTTATTTCAAATTTTGTCGTTTTTCCATTAACTAAATTTGCTCATTTATAATGTTTTCTTCATAATTTAAACTTTACACATACGGTCTACTGAGCAGCCTTACTGTTTTTAACTTCTAAGTGATGTATAAAT
>NC_046659.1:57619297-57632072 GCF_010883055.1 Belonocnema kinseyi
TTGCATGAAAAAATGTAACTTTTGAATTTTCTATTATTTTTTATGCTGCCAAAATTTAATTTTTGATTTATCAAGACCATTCAAAAAGTTGTTCTGATAACCTTCTAGGGCATTTAGAAATCAAACGTTTTCTTTTCTTGCAATTTTTTTATACCGTCCGTTAATTGGCTTAGAAGGTTCATTTTCGTGTGTTTTTGGAATTTGACCAAAACTGGCGGGCGGGTTGTCAAATTTTTAACATATCAAATACCTTCTCTGATAAGAATGTAAAAAAACCCATAATTAAACATTTTTTTGCCCTACCTTCCGTGAAAAAATGTTATGTATTTATCTTGGCTTAGCTTGTGTCGTGTGTCTAAAAATATAATTTTTGTATTTGCAATGTTTTTTTTAAAATAAAACAAAAAATACGCGTCCTATAAAAAAGTGATAAATAACAAATTTGTAGATATTTATTGGGTGCACAATGTTTGTCTTATCAATTTTTTCCTATCTTGCATAGTTTGACCGCAAAATGCAAGTTTGTATTTTTAATTAGTTTTTGTGTGGCAAAAATTTGAATTTTTCGAAAAAATTCAAAAAGTTAATATGATAATCTTGTAGGGCTATCCAAAAGTAACATTTTTGTTTTCAAGTACTATGAACTGTACACATAATTTTTGAATCATGAAAAAATGTGTACTCAAAAATGTTCAAAATGGGTTTACTTTTAGTACTTTCCTCCAAAATGTCTGACTAACGAACTTGGCATTTAGCTTAGGACACTAAAAGAGTGTACCAAAAGCTAATCTAATAGATTAATGTTTTTCAAAAGTAATCGTGCTCACAGACAGACAGGCATAAAGACAGACATAACGACAGACAGATAGACACATTCGTAAAAACCTGTTTTTCTGATTGAGGGGGTCTCAAAACGCGGATCTTTTGATAAAAACTAGGGGGGGTCAAATTTTATACAAATCTAATACCTTCTCTGATGAGAATTCAAAAACGATTTATTTCTCATGAATAATTTTTTGATAGTTCTGTTTTTGGTTTTAATCATTAAAAAATAGCATCAAAAGCATGAAAAGTTAAATTTTTTGAAACCACAAACACGAGACGAAAAAGAAATTAAAAGACAAAAGTTGTGGTAAGAATATGCCCACGCAGCGGGCACATTTTTTTACTGTTAACGACGTTTTTCATGATTAAAGCTAAAAATACGCATCGTATCAAAAAGTAGTTGATAACAAATTTGTGGATCTTTTTCAAATGCACAATTTTTGTGTATTCATCGTTTACCGTATTTTGCACAGTTTGGCCGAAAATGTAATTTTTGGATTTTTCATTGTTTTGTTTTCTGTCAAAATTTGACGTTTTGATTTTTCAAGAAAATTCAAGAAGTTCATTTTCGTGTGTTTTTTTGGAATTTTGTAAATGCTATAACTCTGGTAATTTTTTATTTTTTGATAAAAGTCATGAGGATAAATTGTTCCACTTTTTGAAGACCAAAAATAACCGTACAGAGAATTTTTTAATATTAAAAAAAGTGGTCTCAAAGATAATCAAAGTGTGCCCACCTTTTGAATTCTTATCCAAAATGGCTTGCTGACGAACTTGACCTTTAATTTAGGACACTAAACAAGTGTTCTCAAAGGGCAATCTAATAGATTAATGTTTTTAAAAGTTATCGAGCTCACATACAGACATACACCAGGCTTACAGTATGCAGACATACATAGATACAGGCATACACACATGCAGACATACATACATACATACACACCTACAGGCAGGCAGAAATAGATACAGACACATTCGTAAAAACCTGTTTTTTCGGATTCAGGGGGTCCCAAAACGTGGGCATTTGACCAAAAGGGGGGGGGGTTAAATTTTACACTAATCTAATACTTTCTCTGATAAGAATGTAAAAAATTATAAATTTATTTAAATTTTATTTTATTTTAATCTTATACTGCTTTTGAATGATTTTTATTTAAATTGTTAAACAGTTTACAATGTTCTTACAAGGTGAAAAATTCAAAAGTTAAATAACTTAACTTCAAAAAAATATTTGTCTGAAGTACGATCTTGTAATATTCGCTCCACCGGGAATCGAACCACAGAACTTCCGATTGCCGGTCGGGTGCTTTTCCAATTAAGCTATTAGAGAAATCGAAAGAAAAATCCTTTCTTAGAAATATACGCTATCTCAAACTAGGTGTTGCAATTATGATGCGAGTAATTTTAAATGATATCCGTATTATCAGCAGAGAAGTTACTATCGATCAGTATAGATGTCACTATACAATCTGTGGAAATAGAAATCAATACTAACGATCAAGTTAACTCTTCAAACAACAAAAAATAATTAAGGTCCTTTTAGACAAGGTGAAAAATAAATTAAAAAAATTTTTAAATAATATTTTTCTGAAAAAAGATCGTTTAACAAGCGTTCCACTAAAAATCGAACCACAGAACTTCTGATTGTCGGTTAGATAGCATTGGAAAATATTGAAAAAATTGTCACGATTGCTCGTTCTTTGATAGCTACACGCGTGTGAAAAAGGCTTCCGTGAGTCACAGTGAGTTAAGACAGTAATGGAACGTTAGACGTCTTTTCTTGAAGGTAATGATCCCAACGGAGCTGCCTTGATCTGCGTTTGCTTGGATTTGAGTGATGTTCATTGGCTGCGGTCCGCGTCTGTACTTGATTTTTAAATACGTACGCGAACTAGAGCCAATGAGCGCAGCACAGTTCAAGCATGCGCAAGTATTTTTGGATCACTGTTCGGAATAATAATCAAATCAAAATTCGAGGTCGATAATACGAATCAACGCTTCTCCTTTACCAACGCATTGCCACCTGTACCGCCGCAATACAGGGTCTCTGTTTGTTATTTTTGATCGAATTCTTATTTCAATTTAAGCCTCTCTGCTTGTTATTTATGATCGTATTTTTAATAAAATTTCGGAAAGGATATTTTAGAGCTTTCAAAGCATTTGAACACGTTATCTGGATCATTAAATATATCTACCTGTGTGCCTTCGGCGAATTTATCCGCGTTTCTCAAAGCCTTGAGAATCTTTAGCGTACATTCTGAGATTTCTATCGGTAGGGTTAGTATATTTTTAATTAAAAGTTAATGTTTAAGTTATTATTTGTTAATAATATAAGCATTAACATTAAGTAATATTCCTATGAAGCATGGAATTTGTTATTAAAGTCCATTGCTGGTGTAAAAAGTGATTACAACTTTTTGGGATTTTGAGGTTAGGAATTAATGTTAGACTACAAGACCGAACTGCTGGTCGCAGAATTAGATATTTTTTGCCACTTTAATTTAAATCATTCGTATATTTACAAAAATCTATAAAATATAATTTTTTACTATGAAAGGTTAAGAAAATGTACTAGAAAAACCGCACTAAATGTATGGGAAAATGGGTTTCGGTGGATTTACCTGAAACTTTGTAATTTTTAAAGTTATAAGTGCCAGATGAAATATCCGTTAAAAAATCCAAAAAATGGACAGTTTTAGCGCTATGCGCTAACTTGGATTGAAAATTAATTTAGTTGGAAATTCTATTATTTGTTAAAAAAGATTTTTTTTAATAGAAAATTAATCTTTGTTATTGAAATTTCATCTTATTTCTTAAAACGTTTACTATTTAGTGTCAAATTCGTCTATGCTATGCGGCGCAAAGCGTCTATGCTATGCGGCGCTAAGTGCTCAAGATCAGTGAATAAAACGAATTACAACAGATTTTGTGACAAAAGCGATGTCAACATAGAAATCACGGTTCAGATCGTGGCCTGTCATATTTTCGCCTACACCGTGAACTCATAAAACGCGCTTCAAAACGATCAAACGCTAAGCGCCCAAGATTTTAACTTGACTAACTAATCACTTCTTTAAAGGCAGAAATGGTACCCAAAGTAACATTAGTAACTAGTGCGCATATACCGATAATAACATTCTATCCTTTGCAAGAGGGTTGAACGCTAAGCGCTCAATATCAGCCAATAAAACCAATCCTAGTAACTTTAGCGACAAAAACGATGTCACTGTAAGAATCACGCATCAGAAAGTAGTCAGTAATATGTTTAGCCAAACCAATGAGTTATATTGCGCGCTTCTCGAAACGATCGAACGCTAAGCGCCCTAGATTTGAACTTGACTGAGTAATTACTTTTTTAAAGACAGAAAAGGTATCCAAAGTAACATTAGTAACTAGTGTGCACATCGATAATAACAGTGTACCCTTCGCTAGAGGACCGAACGCTAAGCGCCCATGATCAGTGAATAAAACCGCATCAAGAAGTGGTCCGTAACATGTTTAGCCAAACCAATGACAATATGAGTCAAGACCGTTGACTCATATAGCGCGCTTCTCAGAACGGGCAAACGCTAAGCGCAGTAGATTTGAACTTGACTAAGAAATCGCCTTTTCAAAGGCCTTTCACAAAAGAAATGACAGACAAACATACCGTCGTCGATGGAAATAATGAGAGAATGCTGCATGATGCACGACTGTCACTTTTTAAAGCAAAAAGAGGACGACTTCAGAATGAGCGACGAACTGAAAGTAGGCCTAATGACTTAAAAAAAGTTGAAACCCATTGGTTTGACTAAATATATTACTGACTATTTTCTGATGCGTGATTCTTATAGTGACATCGATTTTGTCGCTAAAGTTACTAGGATTGGTTTTATTGGCTGATATTGAGCGCTTAGCGTTCAACCCTCTTGCGAAGGGTAGAATGTTATTATCCGTATGTGCGCACTAGTTACTAATTATATGATACGCGTTATATGAGTCCACGGTGTAGACAAAAATATATCAGACCACGATCTGAACCGTGATTTCTATGTTTACATCGCTTTTGTCACAAAATCTGTTGCAATTCGTTTTATTCACTGATCTTGAGCGCTTAGCGCCGCATAGCATAGACGAATTTGACACCAAATAGTAAAATTTTTAAGAAAAAAGATGAAATTTCAATAACAAAGATTAATTTTCTATTTAAAAAAATCTTTTTTAACTAATAATAGAATTTCCAACTAAATTAATTTTCAATCCAAGTACAATAATATAAAAAGTATTTAAAATAAGATAGAATTCACTTAAAATCAGGCAGGTCCTACACATTGCAGAATCTTTCAGCGATTAACATTTTTTACAGTAAATTATGCAAGACGTTTTTTCTGATAAAAGACGAAAAAAATGGAATTTGGACATCTATGTTAAGAATAATAAAAAAAAAGATTAATTCTTCAACTAGAAAATAGTTTTTCACAAAAAAGATGAAGTTCCAATGAAAAATATTAAATTTTAAACAAAAGTAGAATAATTCAGTTTTCATTTTATAAAAGTTAATATTCAATTACAAAAATAAAATTTTCTGCAGGTTATTTAGAATTTTAATTAAAACAGATGAACTTGACTCCAAATAGTACAAGTTTTAACAAAAAAGGTAGACTTTTAGTCACAACGATTAATTTTCTACTAAACAAATTTTTTTTAAAACAAATAATAGAATTATCAACCAAATTAATTTTCAATGCAAGAACAATATTATATAAAGAATTTAAAATAAAATAGAATTTGTTTATAATCAGGCAGGTTGTACACATTATTTAGCAGAATCTCTCAGCGATTAAAATTTTTTTATAGTAAATCATGCAAGACGTTTTTTTTCCGATCTGAGACCAAAAAAAATCGAATTTGGGCATCTATGTTAAGAATGATAAAAAACAAATTAATTTTTTACACGTAACAATAATTTTCTAAAAAAAAACTATTAGTTTTCTACCAACAATGATATAATTAAGATTTTCCTTGCAGATATTAATTTTTAACAAACAAAAAAAGTCAAGAAAATAGTTCAGTTCTAAATAAAAAAGATAAGATTTTAACAAAGAAAAATCATTTTCTACGAAAAACGAATTTTCAAATGAAGAAATTAATTTTTAATTTAAAATCTAATTTTTCATCCTGAAAATGTGCAGTTGAATTTTTAATCAATTTTTAACAAAATAGTTGAACCATAATCAAAAAGATCAGTTTTCAAACAAATAGTGGAGTTTTCAACTAAAGAAATATAAATTTTTAATTTAAAATATAAATATATAAAATCAGAAATAGGATAATTCCTTTTTCATTAAAAGAATTATTATCTAACAACAAACAATTAAATCTCAACAAATTAATTGAAGTTTTACTAAAATAGATGCATTTGATGATACATAGTTGAACTTTCAAGCAAACAGATATATTTTCAACCAAGAAGATTAGTTTTATATAAAAAAAGACGATGTTTGAAACAAATAATTGAATTTTCAACCCAAAAATATCCATTTTTAATTTCAAATTTCAGTGTTCCACCAAAAGTGGAATAGCTAAATTTTCAGTTAGAGAATTTAATTTTTAACAAAAAAAAAAAACGGAATGTGCAACTTAATAGTTTTGTTCTGAATCACAAAGATGAATTGTCAAACGAGAAGACTAATTTCCTACCGAAATAACGAATTTTCTTCGAAATATGTGCATTTTCAAAGCAAAGGGTTGAATTTTCAACTACAAAAAACACAAATTTTTAACAAAATACATAAATTTTCAAACAAATAATTCCACTTTCAACTAAAAAATATCAAATTCTAAACAAAAATAGAATAATGATGTTTTTAGTTTATAAAAGTTAATATTCAATAATAAAAATGAAATTTTTTACAGATTATTTCAATTTTTAACTAAGACAGATGAATTTGATACCAAACTGAAAGTGGGAGAGTTAAATTTTTAGTTAACGAATTTAATCTTTAACACAAAAAACGGAATGTGCAACTCAATAGTTTTGTTCGTAATAACAAAGATGAATTTTCAAACAAGAAGATTAATTTCATACCGTAATAACAAATTTTTCATGTAATAATAGAATCTTGGAAACAAAGATGAAATTTCAATGAAGAAGTTTATTTTTCTACCAAAAATAACGAATTTTCAACAAAAATACTTTTGTTTCAAACAAATATATGATTTTTATCTAAAAAATATCATGTTTTAACCAAAAGTAATATAAGTAGATTTTATCATTATAGAAATGATTAAAAACAAAAGAAATTTGAAGAAAATAGTTGAATTTTCAATCGAAAAAGTTTCTTTTGAACCGAAACAGATGAAGCCTCAATTATGAATTTAATATTAAACGAAAAATTAAATTGTTCAGTTTTTAGTTGAAAAACAAAATTTCAAATTAAAAAAGTGCAATTAAAAAAAAAAACTGAGTTCTCTACCAAAACAGATTGCAATTAAAAATATCAATACCAAAATTAAAACGTTAAATTTTCACTTCAATAAATTAATGTTGAAAAAAAGAATTGTCAGAAAAATGGTTGAATCCTAAATCAGCAAGAAGAATTTTCAAACCCCAAGATAAATTTGATACTAAATAAGACGAATTCTTAACAAAATCCATAAATTTTTAAACAGTTGGTTAGATTTTTAACTGAAAAAGATTGCACTTTCGTTTAAAAGATTACTTTTTCAGCAAAAATGTCATAGTTTAATTTTCTGTTTAAAAAAATTAATTCTCAACAAAAAAAGTGTTATAAAAATTATTTCAAATTATTTTAAAAAAATTATTTTTTTTCAAACGAGATCGAATCCTTTTACCATTAGGCAGATTCTGCAATTCAAGTCGTTGATTCGATCAGGAAGGGAATTATATTGTTTTTAGATTAAATTTTAAGAAAACTATTTTTTCGTCATACATTTTTTTTTAAAATGTTCAACAATTTAGTTGCATTTTTTTATGTCTTGACTAAAATTGTTTCTTGGTTAAAAACTCATCTCTTTGGGTAGAAACTTGATTTTCTTACTGAAAATGAACACAATGAAAATGTATCCCTTTAAGTTGAAAATTCAAATGCTTTTTAAGACTTGCCTTTTTGGGTGGAAAACTCAACAATTTTGTAGGTATTTTTCTTTTTTCTTTGTTCGTTCTGGAGCTTTGCTTTCGATAATATATGCATATACACATCTACAACTGTAATTTGGTAGTTGTGAATTATCTTTTGTTAAAGCTCCTTTGTTAAGGAATCAATTATTTTGTTCAAAATTTGTATTTTTTGTTTACATTCGACTACTTGGTTAAATGTTAATCTTTTTTGTTGAACATTCCTCTAATTGTTTTAAGGTTGAACGACCTTTTACAAATTAATTTTTTTGGTTGAAGATTCATTATTTTAGTTAAAAATTTATCTCTGGTTAAGAATTTTAAAATGTTCTTGAAATGCATTTTTTGATTGAATTCAGCTGTTGTTGTTTTAAAATAATCATATTTTTTAGTTTTTGGTTGAAAATTTATCTACTTATTTAAAAGTTTAACCATTTTCTAAAAATGTCATATTTTTTGATGAAAAAGTAACTATTTGGTAGCAAATTCGTTAATTTTTTAAAACTAAAAATTAAACTTTTTCATTTTCAGTGTAAACGGTTTTGTTAAAAATTTGGCTTTCTTATGAAAGATTTGTATTTACAACCGAATAATTTAACTTTTAACCGAATAGTTAAATTTTCAATCTACAAATATAAATTTTAAACTGAATAGCCAAATTTTCAAAGAAAAAAGATTAATCTTTAACCAAAAAGAGTTGCGTTAAAAAAAAGAATTCTCAATGAAAATGTAGTGGTGAATATCTTAAAACAAAAAGAAAAGATTTTCAACAAAATATTAAAATTTTTAACCAGAGTTGAATTTTCGAACCAGTATGTAAATTTTCAACAAAGTAGTTGACTTTTTAACCTGCAAATATGGATTTTAGATAGAAAATGTAATATTTGATATTTCAACGAATGCAGATGCTGCCAAGAGATGCATTGTAAAAATAAGGAAACGAATCTTCAATCATAAAGATTAATTTTCTATAAGTGATTCTAATTTAAACCAAAAGTAGCAAAGTTACTTTTTCATACAGACAATTAATTTATTTCCGAAAAAAAAGAATTTTCAAAAAAATAGTACATTTTTTAAGCAAAGAGATGAATTTTTAACTAAAATTATGAAATTTTCAACTAGAAAGACGAATTTTAAACAAATAAAGAATTGCCAGTTAGGAAATAAAAAAATTGGTTCCACTTCTTAAACTTCTAAGTCAAAAGACTATTTTTCTGTAAAACAGTTATAACACCTTTATCCTCCATCTACCACCATCAACCACATTTTATACAACACCTTAACCCCACATGATAATTTTTCAAATAGTAATTTGTTGAAATTGTTAGTTTTAATACAATATTTCATTAATTTTAATTTAATTTGAAATATAATAATTATTTTAATTTTAAACAAAATATTTATGTTTTTCATCAATTTTAATGTTATAAGTCCAGGGGAAAAGTGGAAGACTTAACTAAGCCCGATATTCGACATTCCTATTGGCAGAAATTTGCCTTACAAAGTAGTGTAATGATTTTATATAAATCGGAATAATGAAACAGTTATTACTAAAAATTTTGTGGCATTGAACGCATAAACTAATCTTGGGGAGACTTAACCATGATTTTCAGGGAAGAGTTAACCAATAGAAAAATTCAAAAATTTTACTAAATTGATTTATAAAAATTGTGGTGTAAAAATGCAAAGTTCATTATTTAAAGAATATGATTATCATCAACGTGAGCTACAAGATCGTAATAAATGCTATTCATCAATATTAGGTGTAAATTAATCTTTCATAAAAAAAGCTCATTTGTAATAAAATAGTTCAATTTCATTTTCTAACTAAAAATAAAAAATTCGTTGAAATCCTATTATAAAAGATTAATTACACTTTCAGATACAGAACTAATCCCTTGGCGTCCTGTATTATTTTATACTAATATTTTTTAACATTCAATCAATATGTATAACATAGAAAAGATAGGCTTTTCATTTATTCTTTTTCATAAAAAGATAAATAAGCGCGCGCCATGGCGCGCGCAAGACTACTAGTGACAATTGAAAACTCTAGAAATCTAAAGGGAAAATGTAATCAGAAAAGTTTAAGCTTGTATGGGTTCGAAATTTGATTTGTTGCCGAACTCTTAGTGTCGAAGAGTTTATTATTTGTATCTTAAATTTCACATAGGATTATATTTTTTTCTAAACCTAGACAAAATTGAAAACAGGGTATCTTCAAAGCAAGGTCATGCTAAAGTGCTAATATGGAGAAAGGTCTGTGGAAATATTTGGTGTGTGAACCATGTTTATTCATGGTAAGAAAATATTTTAATTTCATTTTATTAATATATTGTTTATAACATGGAATTCATTAAAGAATAACGTTTTATGTGTTTCACAGCCTCTGCTGCTACTTTAGCTTTGTTCACAGCCATTTTAAAAATGTTAATATTTTGTATGGTTATCGAAACTAAATCAGAATATGCGGTAAAATGAATATTTCAAAATGTTGTGACTATACCATCAGTCATAAGATTATAATAAATAAAATAAGTATTTATAAAAAATATAGATAAAACACTAAATCAATTTACTTTCGGCTTATAAACTTCTGCGTTTTGACTTTAAACATTAAAAGTACTTTTCATCGAATGTTTAAGGCGAGGGAATAAAATTTGTAAGTTGGCATCCGAAATCGCAAACTGCCGACCTGATGTTACTTCAAAAACTATGGCGATTTTTTATATGTATTTTATATATTATTTATACATATTTCTGCTCACAGAAACAGTAGGGGGCCGTGCTGTAGTGTACTTACTGCTACCACATAGCGACAAAGCAAGGGTAGGTCCGTCTACTCAGCGCCGCCACCAAGGCAAATTATAAAATGGAATACGCCATAGTTTTTTGCTTTCTTTTGCTAATTTTATGCTGAAAAAAAATTCGTTGCTCTTTAAGCTTCGGAGAAAAGGGTGGCGGCGCTAGCAGGACGTCCACTCAGCGCCGCCACCTACGAAAACTCACTGAAAATTATTATAATGCGATAAACGATGAGTGGAGATTTTTGTGCTTTTTTTTTTGCTCTATGATGACATATTACGTTTCTTAAAAAACTACCCCTGAGTCTTACAAAACTACCCCCTGTGATCAAAACCGTTTTCAAAATGGGAAAAATATCTTCAACAATGTAAACATGTTTTAGGGCTTCAAATAAATCACATGGCACTCAAACATTTCGCCCTCTCTATAATTTCCCCAAAACAACCCTTCCACGTGAACGGATGCAGCAGAACATTTATATTTCTGAAAAAAGCATTAAAAATAATCAAACTTAGAAGAAACTGTTAGTCGTTATTTTTTTGCTCTTTTTTTGCTCTTCGATAATATACAATATGTTACCCAAAAACTACCCCTAAGTCATACATACCCTCCACCCGTAATAAAAAACGTTTAAAAAGTTGGAAAAACACCTTGAACAATGCAAAAATGATTTAGAACTCCAAATTGATTACATTGCACTTCAAAATTTCCCCCTCTTCATACTTATCCCGAAAAACTACCCTTCCACGTGAATCTATGCAACGGAACATATATATTTATGAAAAAAGCATTAAAAATAATCAAACTTAGAAGAAACTATTAGTTGATATTTTTTTGCTCTTTTTTTGCATTTCGATAATATACAATATGTTACCCAAAAACTACCCCTGAGTCATACATACCCTCCGCCCGTAATCAAAACCGTTTAAAAAGTTGGAAAACCACCTTGAACAATGCAAAAATGATTTAGAACTCCAAATTGATTACATTGCACTTCAAAATTTCCCCCTCTTCATACTTATCCCGAAAAACTACCCTTCCACGTGAATCTATGCAACGGAACATATATATTTATGAAAAAAGCATTAAAAATAATCAAACTTAGAAGAAACTATTAATTGATATTTTTTTGCTCTTTTTTTGCTTTTCGATAATATACAATATGTTACCCAAAAACTACCCCTGAGTCATACATACCCTCCGCCCGTAATCAAAACCGTTTAAAAAGTTGGAAAACTGCCTTGAACAATGTAAAAATGATTTAGAACAGTTAGCTGATATTTTTTTTCTCTTTTTTTGCTCTCTGATAATATATAATACGTTCCCCAAAAACTACCCCTAAGTCATACATACTCACCCCTTGAGATAAAAATGTTTTTAAAAGTTAATAAACCACCTTGAAGAATGTGAAAATAATTTAGAACTTCAAATTGATTACATTGCACTTTGAAATTCCCCCTTCTTCATAATTTTCCTGAAAAACTACCCTTTCATGTGAACGTATACAGGGGAACATATATATGTATGAAAGAAGCATAAAAAATAATACAACTTAGAAAACACTTTTAATCGATATTTTTTTTCTGTTTTTTTTGCTCTTCAATAATATATAATACGTTACCCAAAATCTACAAACTATCCCTAAGTCATACATACCCATCCCTCGTCATTAAAAACGTTTTAAAAGTTGTAAAACCACCCTGAACAATGTAAAAATGATTTAGAACTCCAATTGATTACATCTTCCAGCGGAAGATGTTTTGTTGCATACGTTCACGTGGAAGGGTAGTTTTGGGAATATTATAATGAGAGGGAAATTCTTAAGTGTCATGTAATTAGTTTGGAGATCTAAATCATGTCTATATTGTTCAAGGTGGTTTTACATTATTTAAAACGTTTTTGATCACGAGGAGTGAGTATGTCTGACTTAGGGGTAGTTTTTGGGGAACGTATTATATATTATCGAAGAGAAAAAAGGAGCAAAAAAATATCAACTAACAGTGTTTTTTAAGTTGTATTATTTTTAAT
>NC_046659.1:57632172-57652523 GCF_010883055.1 Belonocnema kinseyi
AGAAGGGTAGTTTTTTGAGGAAATGATAATGAGGAGAAAATTTTAAAGTGTAATGAAATTAATTTTGAGCTCTGAAGCATGTCTACATTTTTGAAGGTTGTTTTTCAACTCTTAAAACGTTTTTGTTCATGAGGGGTATGTATGTATGACTTAGGGGTAGATTGTTGAAAACAAATTATATATTATCAAAGAGCAATAAAGAAGAAAAAAATATCGACTAGCAGTTTCTTCTAATTTTTATTAATGTTTATGCTTTTTTCATGCATATACATGTTACGCTGCATACGCTCATGCGGAGGGGTATTTTTTCGGGATAATTAAGTAAAGGGGGAAATTTTAAAGTGTCATACAATTAATTTGTTATTCTAAATCCGTTTCACATTGTTCAAGGTAGTTTTCCATCTTTTAAACCGTTTCTGATCACGAGGGGTAGGTATGTATGACTTAGCGCTAGTTTTTCGGGAACGTATTATATATTATCAAAGAGCAAAAAAAGAGGAAAAAAATATCAGCTAACAGTGTATTCTAAGTTTGATTCTTTTTAATGCTTTTTTCATACATATATACGTTCTGTTGCATACGCTCACGTGGCAGGGTAGTTTTGGAAATATTATAAGAAGAGGCAAATTTTCAAGTTTCATTTGATTAATTTGGAGTCCTAAACCATTTTTATATTGTTAAAGGTGGTTTTTTAACTTTTAAAATGTTTTTGATCACGAGGGGTGAGTATGTATGACTTGGGGTAGTGTTTGGAGAACGTATTATATATTATCAGAGAGCAAAAAAGAGCAATAAAATATCAACTAACAGCTCCTTCTAAGTGGGACTATTTTTATGCTTTTTTCATAAATATATATGTTCCGCTGTATAGATTCACGCGAAAGGGTGGTTTTTCGGGAAAATTATGAAGAGATGGAATTTTTTGAAGTGCCATATAATCAATTTGGAGTTCTAAATCATTTTTGCATTTTTCAAGGCGGTTATCCAACTTAAAAAATGTTTTTGATGACGAGGGGAGGGTATGTATGTCTTAGGGGTTGAAGGTAGTTTTCCCATTTTGAAAACGTTTTTGATCACAGGGGGTAGTTGTGTTAGACTTAGGGGTGGTTTTTTGGAAAACATAATATATGTCATTATAGAGAAAAAAAAAAGAAAAAAAATCTCCACTTATCGTTTATCGCATTATAATTATTTTTAGTGAGTTTTCGTAGGTGGCGGCGCTGAGTGGATGTCCTGCTAGCGCCGCCGCCCTTTTCTCCGAAGTTTCAAGAGCAAAAAATTTTTTTTTAGCAAGAAATTAGCAAAGAAAAACCAAAAATATATGGCGTATTCCATTGGCGCTGAGTGGACGGACCTAGCAAGGGTCGTATGCTGAATGCATTGACTACACTCACTGCTCTCTTGATTGCTCGCTTGACTGCTCGTGATTACTCTTAATCTCTCGTTGACTCCTAATGACTTGCTAACGATTTGCAATAGTTTAAGAGATTTCTGCTGATTTTACTCGATTTTCACTCATTTCAAAATATCGGATCTTTTTCATGAGATCCACTCATACACCGCTCATTTCAAATGATTACGTGAAGTCTTATGCTTGCTGCATTTGATTTTTTACCAAATATAAATGCTAAAACCCCTTGATTCTAGGGTGATTGGCCCCTAGCAGGCAACGTAGATAGCTGTCAGCGCGGTAACTTTTAAGGGGCTGCAAAATTTTGATCATTGGATCCAGATAATTCATAATCATAAAAATCATAATATTTTTATCAATAAAATTATTTGATAAAAAAGAAACGGCATATTATTAACAACCACTTGTCAATATGGTCTTCTTTTGATGGACACTTATTTAACCATCTCACCGTGCACAGGTGCGAATTCGCTCAAGCAAAATTTTTAAGTTACGGGCATTATACGTAGTTACTTCCCCGAGGTATACCCTCACTACGACAAATATTCGGACCCCTCTTATATCCTTTGTCACTGTGTACGCTTTCATTTGTGCCTTGGTTGGGGCAATAGCAAGAATTAAATATTACGTTGGTGCGAATTCGCCTTAGTGTGCTAATTACGGGTGCAACATTGTGGCCGACTCTAAAAAATAAAAGTGGTGATTTGTACTACTGACTCTTAATCCAAATATTACGACAGGAGAACTTTTTTGTCACATAAGCCTTAAGAAATAAATCTATCAAATCGAAATAGTAAGAATTGACAGCAGACCGTGGCCTGACCTCTTTATCATCAGTTTCGTTAGTTTTCATCAAAGCCACATCGTCACATTTATAGATAATTATAAGAACTTCTGATTCACGTGATACCCACGTGACACCAACTTGAATAAATGTTCTACTTCCTTCAATTTTTTATAATTTTTTTTTGTTGAACGACTCAAAAGAAAAAAATATATAATGCACCTTCGGTTTGGATTAGGATTATGTATTTTGAATTGTACAATTTCTATTACGTAGTAAGTTAACTTTAAAAACACTCTTCTGGTTACCATCAAAACGCAATCAATACGGTGCGTGCATGCCAGATACTTATTATAAACATAAGCAATGATTTCATAGAGTGAAATACTATCCGTTAGTGACGACGTTCATTTGGTCTTTTTGATTTTTTCTTTCAATCCTAAGAGTTCAGTCATGAGAAACTCTTTATCGAATACAGACGTTTCTTCCTCGTGCGACATGAATAAAGAATTCAAATTTAAAAGAGTTTAAATTCACTGCGTTTTATTTGATTTATTCACCCATTTCGATTAGGTAGTGGGCCCAGATCACATTGTTCATTAACTGTGTATTAAAAAAATTATTCGGTTAATTTAAACTGTGAAAAATTTTATTTGTTTGAGTGTTAAGTTCTTAGTGTAAATGAAAATGAATGGATCACAAGACAAGAGAAATATACAGCTATTCAATGGCAGTAAATATATTGCTTGGAAACATAGGATTCGGAATTTGTTGGATGAATTTGATGTTCTTGAAGTGATAGACGGGGAATGTCCTGAAGCAGAGAATCAAAGGTGGAGGAAAAATGACAAAGTTGCCAAATATGTTATAGTTGAGTATCTGTCAGACACATATCTCAAATATGATACACCTAGATGTACTGCGAAATCTATTCTGAACAGTTTAGATGCCATTTACATAAGAAAAAGTGCGGCTATTGAAGTGTCTGTTCGTAACCGGATGTGCAGATTGAAAATGAAGGACAACACGTCGTTGAAAGACCATTTCCAAATTTTTTATGATTTAATAACAGAGATAGCAGCGACAGGCGTATCTGTCAATGAAAATCAAAAGGTTTCATATTTATTAACAAGTCTTCCCGCAACGTTTGAGACAGTTTTAGCTGTAATTGAAACATTGACTGAAGACCAAATTTCATTAGACTTTGTGAAAACAGAGACTTCTAGATCATGAAACAAAACTGAAATATGAAAGTAAAAATACGAGTACTAAAGCGCTGCAAGTAAATGCTGAAACTTCAAAGGGAAATAGCCATGAAAATTCAAAAAAAAAACAGGAACAATTACAGAAACCAAAACAGGAGAGGAAGAGGCTCACGATTCTCATCGGGGTTCAAAGCAAATAAAAATTCATCTTATGGAAAATGTCATCATTGTGGACGGAAGGGTGATAAAATTAAAGACAGTTACTACTACAAGAAAATTCAACAATACAAAGCAGAACGAAACCGTAAGTGACAAGTTGATGTTTCTATTGGACTCTGGAGCATCAGATCACCTTATAAATAATGACAACGTGTTCTCAAGTTCGACTGAGTTGCATCCACTGAAGAAAATCTACATAGCTAAAAATGAAAAGTTTATTAACTGAAAGAACACGCGCAATGATAAACGGAGCAGGTCTAGAAAAAGAGTTCTGAGGAGAAGCGGTTCTCCTGTTACCTATTTAATCAACCTCTCACAAAAGCTATAAATTGTAAATAAAACGCCTTTTGAATTTTGACATAGTAAAAAGCCAAAACTAAAATATTTAAAGGTTTTCGGTGCAACAGTTTACATTCATAATAAAACCAGAAAAAGAAAATTCGAAGAAAAATCCTGGAAAGGAATATCAGTTGGTTTTGAACCGAATGGGTATAAAGTTTGGGATGTAGAAAATAATAAGTTTGTGTTACTGAGGGATGTAATTGTAGATGAGGTAAATTACCCAAAATCTTGGCCAGTGACGAAAGAGGTAAATCAAAAGGTCTGTCGTGAAACAGATGCATCTGACGTATTGTCAAAATCAGTACAAATACAAAGTAGCAAATCTGATGTGGAGAAAACAGATGGGTTAAAAACTAGTAAATCTGATCTTGAAAAATCAGATGGGTTTAAGACAGGTAAATCTAATAAAAATGATAAATCAGACGCACTGGAGCCGATGGATGAAAAAGTAATTCAAAATCGCGAAATTAGTAAATGTGTAATTTAAACAGAGATAGAAAATCAAGTATTACCGGAAAATGAAGTAGGGAGTAGAAGGAGTGACAGGATTAAACTACGCCCCCATATTTCTTACAAAGAAAATGCTGTATACAATGATTATCTCTTTTGCGCTCAGTCAGTTGTTTATAAATTACTCACCTCGTTTGAGCAAATAAAAACAAGGGACGATAGAGTTAAATGGGAGAGTGCCATTCAAGATGAAATAAATTCACTGATGATAAATAAAACTTGGACATTAGTAACGAAGCCAAGAGAGAGGAACATTGTAGACTGTAAATGGGATTTTACTATAAACACGATGAATTTGGGAATCCTTTAAAATACAAATCTCGTTTAGTAGCTCCCGGTTTTAGTCAGAAGTATTTAGAAGATCATGATGAGACATTTGCACCAGTTGCGAGAATTTCGAGTTTTAGATTTATAGTTGGATTTATAATTTGTTAATTCATCACATGGGTGTGAAAACCGCATTTTTAAATGGTGTATTGAAAGAGGAAATTTATATGAGAGTTCCAGAAAATATCAAAGTAATGGCAATCAGGTTTGAAAATTAAATAAAGCTTTGTACGGTCTGAGACAAGCTGCAAGATGTTGGTTTGAAATGTTTGAGAAAGCTGTTATATAAAAAGACTTCGAAAATTCATCATTTTATTGTTGCATTTATATTTTTGATAAGGTAAAAATATCCGAAAATATATATGTGGTATTATATGTAGACGAGCTCGTGGTTGTGACTGCTAATGATGCAACAATGAAAAGTTTTAAAAATTACTTGATGAACAAATTTAGAATGACTGATTTGGGGGATATTAGATTATTTTTGGGAATTAAAGTTGAAAGAAACAATGGAAAATTAACGTTGGACCAAAGTGGTTATATTAAAACATTTTTAGAAAAGTTTAATATGTACAATTGCAAATCTGTAAATAGACCTCTTTCAAGTAAATTGGATTATGTAGCTTTGGATTCTGATGAAAAATACGAAGCACCCTGTTGAAATTTGATTCGATGTTTGATGTATATAATGATTTGTACCAAACCTGATCTAAGTGCGGTAGTAAATATCTTGAGTCGATATGCAAATAAAAATAACAAAGGACTTTGGAAAAATCTAAAAAAGGTTCTAAGATATCTTAAAGGTACAGCTGATATAAAATTTATTTATATAAAGAATGACTTTGAAGAATTCTTGAGTGGTTATGCTGATTCCGATTGGGATGGTGGTGAAGGAACAGTTCGAAAAAGCACAACGGATTATTTGTTTAATTTGTATGAACGCTGCACGATTTATTGGAATACAAGGAAACAAGGATCGATTGCAAGCTCTTCTACAGAAGCAAAGTATATGGCTCTGTATGAAGCTGTAAAAGAAGCATTCTGGTTAAAATCGTCAGCAATGAGCATTAATATAAATATTTCAGATTCGATTATAATTTACGAAGACAATACAGGTTGTATCAATATTGTGAATAATCCAAGCAGAAACGAAAAGTCAAAGCATATTGATATAAAGTATAATGTCTCGAGAGAACAAGTAAAGAAAAATGTAATAAAACTGAAATTTATTCCTACAGGTAGCCAAGTGGCAGGCGCATTGACGAAACCACTGTCAACAGTAAAATTTCTGGAGTTTAGGACAGGAATGGGCCTGGAATAACTGAATTGCTATATAATTATTATTTGTAATGTTTAAATTTTAATGGTCAGGTTGGGTTTTTCTGGGTTTCCCCAATCCTATGCAACGAATGTTGGACCATTTTGTAATAGCCCCAGAAAAAGCGAGGAAGGTCTGTCTTTTGCTTGATATATAGTATTAAGAATTAAATATAAAAATAATGTACATAATATGTAAATGATAAGTTTTAATTTTTATTATATAGTTAATAGCATATTCTACGGAAATGTTGTCGATTAATTTTTGAGGAGGTGTGTTGGATTGTATAGTTTCTATTACGTAGTAAGTTAACTTTAAAAACACTCTTCTGGTTACCATCAAAACTCAATCGATACGGTGCGTGCATGCCAGATAGTTATTATAAACATAAGCAATGCTTTCATTGAGTGAAATACTATCCTTTAGTGACGACGCTCATTTGGTCTTTATGATTCTTTCTTTCAATCCTAAGAGTTTAGTCATGAGAAACTCTTTATCCAATACAGACGTTTCTTCCTCGTGCGGTATGAATAAAGAATTTGAATTTGAAAGAGTTTAAATTCTGATTTATTCACCGATTTACATTAATGTATTAAAAAAATACTTTCTCTAAAATCGCAAAACAACCCTATTATTCTAAAAAATATGGAGGAGTGAGGAGGCGGCAATTTCGCAATTGCCTGGAGCTGCAAATTGTTTTAATCCGCTATTGGCTATGAATATATGACCAAACATTTACTTGAGTTTATTTTGTCAAGTTTTAATAGTGAACACCTACATTAATTACACATTTAGTAGTTTAATTGATGCAGTGTGAATTTCTAAATTCCGTTGGGTGATAGGCGGACGCCAATCCCAGCTGAGCCTTTAGAAAAGGATGATTTGAGACAAGTTTTGCTTTAGGGGCATCTATACGTGTGGAATCGTGAATTCCAGAGAAAAGGAGGGTTGGAGTTTGGTTTACCGTACTTCCGCTTGGGGAAGCATTCGCGGACAAGCCCAGATGCGATGCCCGTCAAATCTAAGAAGCTTCAAACTTACATCAACGAAATGAAAGCTACCTACCCCTCCCCCCCCTTCTACTTTCCTTTCCCACATCTTACTCTCTTTTACGAGAATCGACTAACCCATCCCTTTTTTAAACCTTTCCCTTCATTACACTTTTCCTCCTATTTTCTCTCTCTCACTAAATACACCATCGCCCTTCTTTTTTCTTAACTTGAAATTCATTTGTGAAGACTGAGGAGATATCCACAGGCATAATGGCGAGGTCTGCGGTTTCACACTGACAAAGAGTTTCATTACGTAGCGAGATCCATCGAAGATTCTAATCTAAACTAGCATTCCAACGAGCATTGGGGCTAATTCCTGCCTTAAGTTTTCGTAAACAAGTGCATATTTCTTCGGAGTATACGGCCAAATTGGGGACAGCAGGCAAGAATAATTGGTTCTTGTATGTGGGCATTGATTAATTGGCATTAAAGAAAGTGCTAAATTCAGGTTGTTGTTTTTCCTTGCTCGGGTTATCAAGAAAGGGAAATGTTACGTTTAAAATAATAAGGGTTTCATTTAGATTTAAAAATCGTATCTTTACCGAAAAACCTCTTCTATTTTTGATTAATTTTAGCTATCTTATCTTACTAGAAGAATAAAAAAACACCTAAACCAGGAAATTTATTCACAAACCTGAAAATCCACAGCTACGCGAATAAAAATGCTTCGACTTGAGTTTGACTTGAATTGTCGCCAATTAAGACATGCTGAAGCCGAAAAGTTCGACTTGAGCATGTCTCAGTTTTGAGACGGACCCAAACTTCAACTTATGTCTTGGTGACAAGTTTTTATGTCTTGGAGACATAAATTGATCTCTTGAGTCCTATTTTTATTACTCAATCACGTGCGGTTTATAACTTCGAACGTATACCTGCCCTAACAAAAAGGTTATTTCTAACAGTCATAAAAGCTAATCTTTGTAAATGGTTAAACAATCTTGTATATTTTTATACGATATATATATATATTAAATCAACTGATTAACGGATTATTATTTGTATTATACTTGTTTGACGATTCAGACCCAACGATTGTAAATTTTTAAATTGAAAATAACTAATTTAATAATTACAAATTTTCTATACATCAATTTTAATCTTATTTATGAGCCAAAACAGATTCAATAATCTCAGCCGAGACAAGGCTCGTCTTGAGTCAAGTAAACGTCGTCTTAGCCAAGACAAGGCTCAACTTAAGGTATTATACGGATTTGGAGTCCTGTACAAAAGTTAGACCTACATTAATGTGAGAATTTGTTTAACCCATATTCTGATACCCTATATTACATATTAAAATATACATTAATACATTTCGGTAGTTAAAAGTCTGAACAAAATATGCCGTTGTGCTCAGAAATCCTTTATCAATTACATTTTTCTTTCGGCTCGGAGACGAAGCTTTTGGCTGGATTTGTCGTGGCACAGTGAAGAAGTAAGTATATGGATAAGTTCACACACAGTTTACAATGATGCGTCCAAAGATATGGCAACGTTGCAAACTGTGCTGGAAAAACAACGTGTAATCGACCCATCGACAACATGTGATCGACCCATGTGATCGAGCGAGCATTTCTAATATTTGCGCTGTTACCACATCTTCACCGCTCAATTCTTCTAACTCTCAATCAGTTGAAATTTTTTATTTTTTTCAACAACTTTCCTTCTAAAAATATGTGGTAAAAAATTCCAAGGTTTTCACATAACCTCTGTATTGTGTCCTTCTCTGGCGTCTCAGTTTTCGAAACAAATTTTCAGAGCCGTTTAGGCGTAATGCTAAAATATTTTACATTTTCAATACCTTGGAGTAGGTTTTACATGAAAAAGATGCAATTTTGTATTTTACTTATCTTAGCTTCGAAATGGTCAGCCCTTTCTCAATTGCAGTAAACGTTAGATGACACCTTCATAAATTTAAAGTCGCAATTTCAATAAAATCTTAAGAAAATAGTTTCATCCGTATAATATCTTAAGACAAGTAAACTCCGTGTTACCTGTCTTCCCCATAAAAGTATGTCTCGAATCACTTTTGAGACGCAGCCAGACATCGATGTCTTGGAGACGAACTCAAGACATAAACAAGTCGAACTCAAGTCGAAGCATTTTTACTCGTGTAGATAGATAAAAGTTACACATGCGTTTTTTTGTGCTTTTTGTGTTTGAAATCTTTGTGATATCTGGGAAATATTTGAAATCATAATTTGTAAAATCTCTAAACCCCTTTTGAAACCTTCGAAGCCTTTTAAATCTTTGAATTATCTGTGATATTTTTGAAGTAATTGCGCAATCTGAAGTGCTTAAGGATTATTGGCCATATGCTTATTGTTCAGAATTTTTATTTGAGTTAGTCAAAAAATATTTCCTTCCCAACCAGACGTATTGCTATGTCGAACCATACCGATAGAAGGTGCGCGCATGCTGGTAGATTAAAGGTAGTATGTGTTATTTAGCTTTGTTAGTGAAAATTGAAGAACAATGTGCTTGTGCTACTAGATAAATATAAAGTTCACATTAAACAGAACATAAAATCTTGATTTTTGAGGAGTTCATGTAGCCGTTAAAATATAACCCTGAATTACATTAACATACAAAATTGTTTCTCCAGGTAAACTCTATATGACACTTTAAAGGAATTAATTTATAGTATGCGGATTTATATTTCCTTTAATTTCATACAATTCGTTTCATGATTTCACAAGAAAAAATTGATATGATAACAAATAATTTAATGTTACAAGGCTTCAGTATATCTAGATCATAAAAAATTTTGATATGAGAGATTCAGACAAACAAGTCTATAGCTTAGAAATAAGATTCAGGATACTTCACGGATAAAATATTCTTGGCCTAGCTATAAAACGTAATACTAGCTAGTAATATAATTAGGCTGGATCTGTGATAGATCTTTTCAAATCTTTCAAAACCTTTGAACTATGCAAAATCTTTTACAATCTTTGAAATCTCTTTAATGAAATTTTTTGAAACTTTTAAATCATTTAAGGCAGTATTCTACTTCCAAACTTAAAACAAAAATTTTACATTTTTGGAAAGTAAATGTATGTAAGAATGTCATACTAAAATTTAAAGTCGATTCGAGCATTCTAACTATACTTTTCCATCCTTGGAACATATCTACGTGAGCGAGCTCATAAGGCGCGCGCCGGACTTTAATCGCGTTTTTCTCAAAACAACGTTTTTACACCCCGTGTCAACGAAATCTCAAAAACTACTAGACCGATTCTTATGAAATTGACGAATTTTTTTGTTTTATTCCGCCATTTTGTTTTTTTTCTCATGTATATTAAGAATTATAGTTCCATAGGTTGCTGCAGTTATACTGAATATAAAACTATCTGATAGCTGCTTCCGGTCAATCGTTATCGACATTTTATTAACACCGCACACCTTCTTACTTTTCGAGGAGTTGACTTTAGCTGCAGTTTTCAAGCATAAAAAGTATATAAAATAAATTTTTTTTAAATTGTTGATAAATTTAAAAAGTGTATTTATTATGCTCTATAAGCACTACATTAACATATTTAATTTTACTACCAACAACAAATTCACAAAAATAGCTTTTTTCAAGCATTCAAAGTAGAATACTGCCTTGAAACTTTTTGAAATCTTTCAAATATTTGTGAGATCTTAAAAATCATTGTGAAGTATTTTGAAATCTTTTGAAAATTTCCAAAATGTTTTAAATAAATAAAATATAAAAAATTTTAAATAAAAAAGAACAAAGTGGCAGTTCAATTTTAATATGAATGTGATCATATCAATATTTTCAACGTGTATTTGATAATTTAAATAATATGGATGCATTTTAAAACTTAATCAAAGTAATATACACGCAGTAAAGCTTATACATTATAAGATAAGAAATAAATTTAAAGAAGTGGACTTTTAAAAATGTGAAACAATTAAAATAATGCAACGAGAAATCTTCATATTTATAAAGACGTTCGAATTGGAATTCCAATAATTTTAAAGAAAGTAAAGAATTTCGATAAAAAAAACTTACTGATAAATAAAGTTGAATACTGAATAGTACATACCAATATTTTTTTAAATACTGAAAAAATTCCATATTTATGTCCTTATGTGACAAACCGCATTTCGTTGAAGGCTGCGCATCTGCAGTGGAATGCATCAAGTTTCTGGTTGTGTCAGTATCACTTCGACTTCGAGGCTAGATAAAAGTGCTAGTGGGGCACAGTGGGGCAAGACATGTGAACATTTTTGCTTATTTTCGACGGAAATAAGAAGGGAAATTTAACTTGATTATTTTTAATTACCTACTGAAACAATTAAAAATGTATTATGAGAGATATAACATGCACTTAAAGTTTGATTTTTTTCTGAAATAATTTAAAAAAAAATCAAAGTATGGCTTGTTTCGATCAACACATGTTTTTACCGGCAATCGGCTATGATATAAAATATTTAAAAAATCTTGTCTGCATAAATTTTAAGTTTACTTGCATGCTGTAGATTTTTTTACATTTTCAATTTTTGTGTGCTTTTTTGTATCAAATATTTTGCAAAAAAATTTTTTTTTTAATTCTGAGCTGATCCAGGTAAAGGTTTAATAAAAAGTTATAACTCTTTTTATCCAAAAATCGTTACAGAATATGTATTCATCCATCTGTGCCCCACACAAACAGTGGGACAAAATGTAATTTTTTGATAATAAAGATAATAACATCCATGTTTGAGACTGCCAAACTATAAAGAAAATCGACTTAACACAAGTGTCTTACTGTGCCATACTCGTCCCTATGTACATAAATAAATGTTATCTAACAATGAAATGTTTTTAAGAATTCAAAGTAAATTTAAGTAATAATGGTATGAGCAGATTTGATTAATAAAGGATTTTCATAAAAGAAAATATAGTTTTTCATTAGTTTAAACGATTTGATTAAATCTGTGAATTACGAAAAAATTGGACACGTTATTTAATTCTACAAGAAAAAAATTACATATAGTTCACATATTAGACCATTTTTGTGTCCACCCAATTTGAATTGCAGGATTAATAAACAATTTCTTATTTCACAACGTAAAATTAAGATAGAATTATTTAAAATCCAATATATTTTGGATGGACTTCTTTTAATATTTCATATTATTATGCACAGGGGGGTCAAAAGTTTTCGCACGCCTCTTTTTTGATGACTGATTAAGTTCTCTTAATTTTAATTATATCAAGGCTGAAAAAACTTTATTTTTAAAGGGTTGATCGCTTTCGAAATTCCTTATAAAATAAGACCAGGGTGAAGCCAATTTGTCTGGTTTTTAAGTAGATATTGCAAAAATAGTATAAATTGCAATGTTTTCTTAAATTTTCATTAACTTGCTAAACAATGAACATTTTCAATGTTCTTGGGCTCATTTTGAAAGTTTCTATGAAATTTCTTAAAACATATATTTATTTAATGTTTTTTTATTTGCCTACATATAAGATGTTTTCAGATTTTTCCAACTCTTTTGTTACAAATTTAAGTTTTTGCAATTTCATGAGAAAAATTTTACGATTTATACTCATAAGATTTTGTGATACGCTGAAAAAATAACTTTAAAATCAGCCCAGGAGAATTAAAAAATGTAGATTATTTCGGAAGCTATGGAACATTTAGTAAAACTTTGAAGTCTACACTATATTTTCTGTACATACTTAAAAAATAGACAAATTGGCTTTAGCCTGGGCTTATTTTGTACAGAATTTCCAGAGTAAAAAAAAATGTTAAGTGTGGTATATTTAAAATTAAGAGAACTTATTCCGTCATCAAAAAAGAGATATGTGCGAAGACGATTGCTCACCCCTGTATAATATCACAATTTGTATATAACTTCTTAATATTTTGTTAAAGACTTCAACTTGAGAATTTAGTTTAAATTTATCTTTACATTCACATAACAAATTTAAAAATATGCTTTTCGTACGGAAACAATAGATGAGTAGACACTTTGTAAATAATAAATGTCAGTGGTAAATTTTTTTACTAATTACACAGGACCACAAACCGCCTAAGCCTACAGCATAAGAGGGACTACGTGTACTTTATGTTTTTGAAGTTGCTAAATCCAAATCCGGTGTCCGTTTGATGCCATCAGGTCAGTATCAAGGTCAGTTCAAGGTCAATCCTACAAAATGTATCGCTAATCAACTACATTAGGGTACCTTCAGGTTTAAGTGGTCACTGAATTCGAATCCAGTGTCCGTTTGATGCTATCAAGTCAGTATCAAGGTCAGTATCAAGGTCAGTTTAAGGTCAAACCTACAAAATTCATCGCTCGTCAAATAAAGTAGGGTACCTTCAGGTTTAAGTGGTCGTTGAATTCGAATTAGGTGTCTGTTTGACGCCATCAGGTCAGTATCAAGGTCAGTTCATGTTCATACCTCGAAAATTCATCCCTAACCTACTAAATCAGGGTACCTTTAGGTTTAAGTGGTCGCGAAATTCGAATCCGGTGTCCATTTGACGCCATCAGTTTAGTATCAAGGTCATTTGAAGGTCAAACCCACAAAATTCATCGCTAACTAACTGAACCAGGGTACTTTTAGGTTTAAGTGGACATCATGAGATGAAGGTTAAGAGATTTTAATGGTAAAATTTGGAAAAACTTGAAACGTTTTTATGTGGGTTCTTTGCTGTTTATAATTTGTGACCTTGTCGCCATTCAAGAATGCTATAGTATCAGGTACTTGTTGAATAAATTAAATTTGAAATCTCATAATACAGCGTGAGAAACGCTTTAAATTCAGTTGAAGTGGTTTCAGCGTTACCCATTTTGAACCACGTGGATGTACCACTACTTTTAGAACTTACCCGGTACAGAAACGGGGGCGCTAACGCCAGGTTTATGTCATGTTTAAAGTATGACACTACATATAAATAAGAATGTGATGCTTGTTTAAAACGACTTATTTTTTTCTGAAGAACGCGTCTTTTTTTGCTCAAATGATTTTCGAATACTCTTTCCTTTATGAACGGTCTTCATATTCCTTTTTAGACACCAACATTAGTCAGACATCATATGAGTATCCCATACCCACATACTTTAAATTCATCAATCATCCTAACTTTTCAAAATTTTCCATTATTTTAACAACTATTTCTTTGTAGGTAGGGTGCTTATTTAATTTTCAGACCGTCAAATACTTCCGCTTTTATTTTAGCATCGGAAAATTTATAAAACTTCTCAAAAACATACTTATAAGCATTACGCAAGTAAAAATGCTTCGACTTGAGTTCGACTTGGATATGTCGTGAGTTCTTCTCCAAGGCATCGATGTCTGGCTGCGTCACAAAACTGAGTCGAGACATAGGCCTTCGTCTTACTTTTAGGGCCACGACAGGTAAAACGGCGTTTACTTGTCTTAAGTCGAGTCTTGTCTTGGCTAAGACGACGTTTACTTGACTCAAGTCAAGCCTTGTCTTGGCTGAGAATGTCGAACCTTTTTTGGCTCATAAATGAAATTAAAATTGATGAATGAAAAATTTGTAATTATTAAATTAGTTATTTTGAATTTAAAAATTAAGAGTCGGTGGGTCTGAACGAGTATAAATTTATGACTGTTAGAAATAACCTTTTTGTTAAGGCAGACATACGCTCGAAGTTATAAACCGCACGTGTTGGAGTCATAAAAATACGACTCAAGAGATAAATTCATGTCTTCAAGACATAAAAACTTGTCTCCAAGGCATAAATTGAAGTCTGGCTCCATCTCAAAACTGAGACATGTTTAAGTCGAACTTTTCAATTTCAGCAAGTCTTGATTGGGGGCAATTCCAGTCGAACTCAATTCGAAGCATTTTTATTCGGGTACTTTATGTTTACCTCATAGTCTTAAGCAGTTGTTTCACTAAGCCGAGTTTTATATGTAATAATGGCAATAGCACTTTTATTGGATCTACTAAATGTTTATTTATAACATTAAATGATCCTGGATTAGAATCTTCTCGAATACTCCAATTTTTTCACATAATGCTGCGCACGAGCTCGGCTATCCCATTTGAATATAAAACACTGGTGTTCTCTAAATCCACTCTGTAGTCCCAGCATTTTTGTTATGATTTTTAAATCTCCTCAGAGCTGCCACTTGTGCCTTATGGCTAATGTAATTTAATGTATTGAGAAGAAACTGAAAAGTCTCGTATTTTTCGCCGAGTGTAACAGAGTGTGCAACTGGCAGAGGTGCATATTTATTATAGCATCATGAGGTATAGTTTAAAATTTTTTTAACTAATCCTTTACATTATTAAAATAAACTAAGTCTTCTACCCAAGAACAAAATTTTCGAAAAGGTCTATCTCGTTCACGGGTTTGAATTCAGCGACCACTTAAACCTGAAGGTACCCTGATTTAGTTGGTGAGCGATGAAGTTTGTAGGCTTGACCTTGAACTGACCTTGATAATGATCTGATGGCGTCAACCAGACACCTAATTCGAATTCAGCGACCACTTAAACCTGAAGGTACCCTGATTTAGTTGACAAGCGATAAATTTTGTAGGTTTAATCTTGAACGGACCTTCATGCTGACCTGATGGCGTCAAACAGATACCGAATTTGGATTCAGCGACCTCAAAAACATATAAACCCCCTTATGTTGCAGGCTTAGGCAGTTTGTGGTCCTGTGTTATAGTACCAGAAAAGGTTAAAGATTTTCCAACTAGATTGAATTGAATGTTTCTCATTTCAAGAATTATGTAAACTTCTTCTAAAGAATCCATTCCAAATACAATAGAAATCACAAAAACTATTTTAAAAAACAGAACAGTACAGTGAGAAACTGCCAGCCGTTGTTTGCCGAAAAGCACCGGAATAATGCGATTGGAGCAGATAGGTTAATTTTGAGAAGCTCCTGTATTGTCAAATTTGACTATAAAATTTTAAGTTTTTAAAATTTATTTTTTAAAGCCTTAAGAACTTGAATCTTTTTCAAGAAAATAATTAATTTCATAAACGTTAATTTAAAGTGATTTTAAAGAAAAAATTATCTTAAATTCTACTGCACCTACGATAACAAACAAAATGCCAAAAAATATTTTAATTTTCTGTCAATACAACCATATAAAAAAGTTCGATTATTAATGACACAGTAGAGATGTTTGCTTCATTGAAGTGTAGAGCGGCAAATTAAAAGAACCGGGCGGGCTTCTAGATCTTTAGTTATACTAAGTTCAGTATTTTTAAAGAATCTATCTATATGGTTATAATACTTTACCTTTTTCAAACATTAACAGCTTTGGTTCGTTGTGGTAGGTGCCGTAGTATTAAAGATAAATTTTTTTCTTCTAAACTACTTCATAGCCAGGTTTATAAACGTATGACATTTTTGAAAAAAAGTAAGTTCTTAAGGCTTTCAAGAATCAATTTTAAAAAATTCGAAATATTTAGGCAAATTTTACAATACAGGAGCTTCTCAAAGTTGACCTGTCTACTCGAAGTGCATTATTTAGGTGCTTTTAGGCAAATAAAGGTTGCCAGTTACTCATCAATTTGTTGCACAATAAACGCTAGGTATGCAATCGACGCAAAAATAAAGACACATTAACATGCACTGTACACTTTCTTTTTACCATTTTTCTTATTTGAAATATTTACGCCCAAAGTGACAGTACATGAAAAAACCAAAGAGTAGATTGTTTTATCGGTGATAATGTACAATTAGCGCTATCGCATGCATGTGGAACTTTTCCATCATAAAGATTAGAATTATACCGCTTTTTGAACTATTGGAAAAAAGATTTGGACATGTGGTTAACAAAATAAAAAAATAAAGTAGAAAACTGAGGATAATTTGATTGTTAAGAACCCTGTGTTGCAAAGTTTTATTTTTGCTGTGTCTGCCCAAGTAAAAATAGTTCGACTTGAATTTCCCCCAATCAAGACATGCTGAAGTCCAAAGGTCGACTTTAACATGTCTCGGTTTTGAGACGGAGCCAGATGTCAATTTATGTCTTGGAGACAAGCTTCTATGTCTTAAAGGCATAAATTTATCTCTAAAGTTAGATTTGTACGACTCCAATACGAGCGGTTTATAACTTCGAGTGTATACCTGTCCTAAAAAAAGGGTAATTCTGACTGTCATAAAAGCTAATCTTTGTTAATGATTAAACAATCTGGTATAATCTTATACAATATACATATATTCAATCAACTTATTCACGGATTTTTATTTGTATTATACATGTAAGATCATGATACCGAAAATGTGGTTTGTTTTTACGTATTTCTAACAGTATAAGAGATCCTTATAGAAAGTTACAATTTTCATTTTTCAGAAGAAAATTTTCGTTCAGACCCACAGATTGAGAATTTTATAATTAAAAATAATGAATTTAATAATGACAAATTTTTCATTCATCAATTTTGATCTCATTTATGAGCCAGAAAAGTTTCGTATTAAGGCAGGTATACTTGAGACAAGTAAACGTCGTCTTAGTAAAGACAAAGCTTAACTTGAGACAATTAAACGTCATCTTAGCCAAGACAAGGCTTGACTTGAGACAAGTAAACGCCGCTTTACCTGTCGTGGCTATAAAAGTAAGACGAAGGCTAATGTCTCGACTCAGTTTTGAGACGCAGCCAGACATCGGTGTCTTGAAGACGAAATCAAGACATAACCAAGTCGAACTCATGTCAAAGTATTTTTACTCGGGTGGTAGTCAATAAAAATTAACGAAGTTGGAAAAAGGGACCAAACTAGTCCTTATAAAACTTCATTGTTTGTAAATATAACTATTTTGTGCTTAGGGAACACTTCATCAGATGATAAAGTTTCAGCTTTGAAGAATAGGAGGCAGAAAAAATTAAACAAAAAATCTTAATAACCATTTTTGCTAAATTTTTAATTCCGTATGCTGATTTTAAGTTCACCCGTGTGGAAATAATTCATGGCGCTATACTGTTCCAGTCTAGACCGCCACGAGTCTATACTAGCGCTATCTCTAGAAACTATACTGGGGCAGTGAGCAAATGTAACGCTCCAATCGATTAGCCGCAATCTACACCAGCGGTACTGGCGCGTTCTAATGAATCTAGTAAAATCTAGTAGATATAGATGCGAAGTATATTGCAAATTTAATACTTATTTTTATAATTAAATCATTTCTCACATAAAAGCACTATGAGCTACATTGAGAATATTAGCAAATTCCAGATTTCTGTAAGAAAAATGGAATATTGCCCTATGTGCTATTTTGACAGAATTTTTCCAAATGTTCTTGATAAAAAAGAAAATGTCAATTATAAATGTTTTGGAAACAGGAACCAACCTTAAAATTGGATTCTCATTTTACTCCATAAATATTAGAATTACATATTATTTAAATCATTAGGGCCCATTCCTGCATTGAATCAAATTTTTATTCGAGGTGAAAAATTGTTTAATTTCAATAGCTTTTATGTGAGACATTTTTTTTCGAATGCTGGGGTCAGAATAAAAAAACAAAACATCTTATACAAAAACTATTGGAATTAGTCAATGTTCTACTCCGAATAAAGATTTAATTGAAAAGAGGACTAAGCCCTGATTATCTAGAAAACATGTAATTCTAGTATTTATGGAGTAAAATGAGAAAATCCAGTTTTGAGGTCGGGTCTTGATTCCATTGCCTTTACGTTGGAAAAGGATCTGGAAAACTTCAAACCTCGTGTTCGCGAAACGAAAGGTATTCACACTGAATGGCGACATGGCAAACATCTGCTTCATGCGATCCGGTTCCGGTCATTGTTGCCAACTTTTTTGGTAACAGTTTTGAAATTGCATTGCATGATGAAAGTTGAGTGCTGATGGTAGCACAGCATAATATTTGACGTTAGGAAATATGTCATTTTAATGTTGATGAGTACTGGATGCATGCCATACGAAAAGGAAAATTACTTTTCTAGAAAACCTAACGATAAAATGTCTTTATTCAGCTAAAATTTTTTATATTAGCTTTGTCTTTCATCCAATAGTTTAGCAATAAACAATGTAATGTCACTCGCTTGCTAATAAATCCTAAATTGCGCCATCGCAGGAAATAGAAATAAGGAACTAGATATAAGACTTTATGTAAATAGTTGTAAATAATTGTATATATAGAAAGGATAAGATTGTAAAAAAATATAGATTTAAACAGAAAGATTGTGAGGAATGGAAGTCATGTAACCTCTTAGGGGACACATTATGAATAAAGAAGAAGTGCGTCAGATCAATCGATATTCAGTGATGAATTAAATTAACAAATCTGCGCTATGAGATAGCACTGATAACACAGGCAACTTTATTTCCTCTATTTCCTTTGATTTGAGCACTGCAATCAATGTAATTTGTTATCTTCTATAAATTGGTTTTTAAATGACGCCTTCTTTTTCAAAGTCCAAATAGAAGTATTTTCTGGAGACAAGCTAGATTTTAGAAGGAATTTTTATTTTATTGTGATGTCAAATTCTGGGTAGCGACATTAGTGGGTCTACATAGAACTGCGTGATGGATTTTTCTATCTAGTAGTTATAGATAGCGCCAAAAGAGCGCCAATCTATTTCGGCGTGTACTGACAGCCACGAATAATCCAATAGTGGCGCTAGAATAATTCCAGTCTGCCAGGAATTATTTCCACACGGGCATTTATGCATAATTTTTTCAATGTAGAATCTACGAGTATAAAAATAAATTTGTTTGTTTGTTCGGAACATTTTTGATCCCGTATTGAGCTAAATTCGAGTGGACTTCCAACATTTTTGGGTCAAAAGTATTTTTCCTTGCATTAGTCAAGCGAAACACATCTTTATGCAAAATATGAAATCAGCAGACCTAATGTTTTTTGCGCTACGCGTGTTAATGGACAGACAGCCATTTTACCGACTATATGTACATACAGTCTGTCAAGTTAAAGCGTGGGTGGCTTTACTCGCAGTCGGTAAGGTGTATCGACATGATTTTGGTGTCAAAATATTAAGAAGAGCTCCCTCTTTCATGCTTTTTGATTTAACATTCAGTTTGCTTTCAATTCTCATCTTGTTACCACGTTACAAAAAATGAGTTCCGTATATGTAGGTGCAATCTCCCAAACCCATGTTTCGAGAATGAACGCCAGAGATGCACTTTTACCGGATGTTTTACAGTCCGCTGCACTAATCTTGAGGTTGAATGTGTCCAGGCATGTGATGACGTCACGTAACCCCAAACAG
>NC_046659.1:57652623-57671874 GCF_010883055.1 Belonocnema kinseyi
GGGAGCTCTTCTTAATATTTTGACACCAAAATCATGTCGATACACCTTACCGACTGCGAGTAAAGCCACCCACGCTTTAACTTGACAGACTGTACGTGTTTTCAATGAAACCCTAAAACTGTTCGAAGAGTGAGTAACAGCGAAATAGATCAATTTAATTTTAGTTCTAGGCTTAACTTCTTTTCATGATAGTATTTAGGAGCTTATTTTCAAATTATTCATAACAGATATTAGTAAGAGAAAAGCGAACGAACAAGGTAATTAACGACTGAAGCGTTTATTCTGGAATTTACAAGCGTGCAATTGTATCGAACGATTGTATCTCTGACCGTGGTTAAATTTAGCTGCAAAATTAACACCGTTATCTACTATTGTAGGTAACATGATTTCAAGCTCATTAAAGACTCCTGTCGTTTCAAAATTTCGGTATTTTTATGGTAAAAGGCACGATTTTTGGGAGGTCCTGAGTCTAATATCCCATACATAATTAATCTGATGTCTGCATCATGAGTCATTCATTCCTAAACTCAACCATTAATATCTATAAGTCGTATTACTGAATTTCCTCATGGAATAAAATAACATAAGGTGTCTACCGAAAACATCAGATTCTCATTACCCAGAGGAACGGTATGAAACGTGTTTTCCAATTTCATTAAAAATTAGAAATCTCGGATACAATATTGCTTTTAAGGTCTTATCATTTAAAATTTGTAATTTTTACTTTAATGCTACAACGTTTAAAGTCCATGGAATAAAAAATCTTAGAATTTAGTTGCATATATAAATCGCATGTTTGAAAAAAGAAACCCTAGTCGCCATTTTGGATCTCACATTTTGTATTTTGAGTTTTTGATATGATATTTGGAATTCGTGTTCCAAACAATCCTTGGGTGATAATTTAAATATAAATATGATCATTTTTGACCAATTTTGTTGATAATTAGTACAATTTTTGCATTTTTGCGGAGCTTGCATGTCATGATAAACTCCAAAGAGCCATCACTCGTTCATCCGCTTAATATTATATTATTTACATCCTTTACTTCAATAAAAAGCTCAAAACTGGCCACATGTAGGTTGCACTAGGCTTATCAGGCTACAAATTCCTAACATTTATTTACCACGGCAAAAGAAGACCTAAGACTGATTTTTATAAATCTCTGTATCTATGTTAGTTAATACTGGAAAAATCAATTTTTATGACGCGTCGAAAAATTCACTTGTGCAAGAAATATTTTATTAATTGAATAGTAAAAGATGGTTAACAATTTTTAAAATGAAGGTAGTACTCGAAAGTGGTATTTAAAAAGAATAACTGATTTTTAAGACGTTTCCCTAAAATTCCCAAGTAATGTCCCGCCAAATTAGAGGTTTTTTTTTGCTAAAATGAAGGGGTTAAGTAATGAAAAATTTATGAGAAATTTATTTTATCGGCAAAATACGTGATGACTGTCCGAATTGTATTATATCATGGATATTATGTTAACTTAAAATTGAGGAACCATTAGTGCCAATATTAGGATAAGCTCAAGAAATTTCCTAATAGTTCAGGGAGCTTACGAATCATGTTTCCTCACATTTCATATGTTGGATTCCACATTTTCATTAATTTCTGAGGATATTTGAAAAAATTGCTCAATGTCAAATCTACAGTGTGGCTTGTGAGAGAAAGGGAATCGTAAGCAACCCTCTGATATTGCGATTGCTAGTAATCGGAATATCAGAGGTCGATTACGAAAGAAATGGTTTCTATAATATATATCAAATATGCACATCTTCAGAATATTAATTTTCAACATTCCTTGTTAAGAAGAGATTTGGTTGGTTTCACGACATCTTCATAGATATGGAATCGGTTTATATAGTTTAAACGAAAATGTTAAAAAATTGTTGAGAAAATTCACTTTTTTCGCAAATAAATAATATTATATAAACTATTAAATATCGTTTACTTTATTTTTCAAGCTGTGGATACTTTCAAATTTTGATTCCTTCCGTATTTGAATACCCATGAACTTGGTAATATCAGTGTAATTTCATTAATACTTCCATTTATTCAATACATGATCAGAGAATTCGTCTATTTGAAAAATCCTTGAAAGTTCTACTAAATCCCCAGTTTCCATTTCAAACAGATGAGAAAGGAGAGTCTTGCAGACTCTCCTTTCTCATCTGTTAAAATGTTAAATCAGTATCCTTGTTTTCTCCTTATACCGGACACTGTGAACATATTTGCGGTAAAAATCGCAGTTAGTCTCTGGCTCTCTGGAGCGAACATAAGAAATTTATTAAATTAGCAATGACGTAATTAGATTCCACACGAGTTCTCGGTAGATCCTCTGGAGGACGTGCGACCTCAGAAGAGCTAGAACCTGGAGCCCGGGGCTGAATCCTGAACGGAAAGGGTGGACTTTTGCCGGATCCCTAAGGAGTAGACGAAACATTCCCAGTTTGGAGGTTCGTAACTCTCCGGTAGCGTTGAGGGAAGTTAAACAGTGGCAAGGTTGGAATTAGCCACTATGGTTACTGACGTATAAGCGCACCGAAGTCGCAGCCAGCGAGCCAGCGAGTCTGATTCCCAAGAAGAAACTCGAAAATCTTAATTCGGAGGCGCCGCCCTCGGAACGCGATGGGCGGTGCATTCCTATCAAGCGATTGGTTTGCTTCCCACAGGGTGAGATTTCTGCTCAGGGTAGTGTGGAGATGCGCCGTGCTTCGACAACGATGTCCAAGTGGCGCGCTCCTCGGGGATGAAGTCAGTCAACGCCGAGCGTTTCCACTGAGCAGTCACGGGCGCTACTCCCCTCATTTTTGGAAGTGACGGTTTCATGAGGTCGCGAATTGTCTTCACCTAAGACTCTAAGAAAAATTGTTTCTGCTGAAAAAAGACACAGAATTCGGAAACTCACATTGCCCAAAGTGAATTTACAGAAAAAGAGAGTTTGTGGTTCCTTTACAAATATAAGTCTCTTAAAGTGTAATGTTTAATTTGATATAAAAATTACTGATCTTATTATACTTAGAAATTGGATATATAGTCTGATCAATGGATTTTGCATCAGATTGGTGGATGTGATCAGCATGGACATAATTTTCTACAAGATCCTGATCTAACAAAGATCTTGAAGTAGATTGTGGGTCCATTGTATCAGCTATGACAAGGGATGTTCGAAGCTTTTCTCGAGTGCGGGATGATAATCCAAGTTTTGTTTTTTTTTTGAGAGGAATCGTGAGAAGTTGTTGAGTTTTTACTCGCGGAGGCGTTAATTCCAAGTGCGTGACTGATAACATTAGTGAAGGTATCATGTGCGGGTGTTCGGATCTGCGAGTGAAGTCTAGATTGTTGGGGAGGATGAAGGAAAGAGGTTTAAACAAACATTTTTCGAAGACGGTGACTGTCTGTATTACCATGTGGATGTTGCTCCAGGGAGCCAGGTCAACATCCGCAGCTTTCACGACCGGTAATCAGCTTCTTTTGATATTCGAATATTGACAAGTGAAAGAAACATTTGTATGCTAAAAATTGGAAAGTAAAAGATGGTGTAAGACAGTAGACAATTTTTCCTAAAGTGTCTATGTTGTGCTAAAGATGTTCGACATCATATATGTTTGTCAGGGAAAAATTCGGCTTTCCTTTTTTTTCTATAAGCCCTGATCAACTTAGGAATATTTTTTAAATCAGAAACGGTATTAAAAGTTCAAAAATAAATACCTTACTTAATTAAATCGAATCGTGGATTTGGACAATAGCTTACATACATTATCCTGTGATTCAAATCGAGTGGTTAACGGAAAAAAATTGTCAAATTAATTGTCGGTATTATATACTTGTTCCTTTTTCTTAATCATTTGCAGTTTTGTTACAATTTAAGAATAGCAATTATCCTAAGAATTTGTGTGTACATAATAAATATATAGATGAATTGAATATTCCATCTTGTTGATGAATTTAAGTAGTTGAAAAACAATTTATTTAAGCGAAAAAATACTGGTGTTATCTTTCCATAAGCTTACAATGTCACTTGTCTAGTTTTTTCCCCAGGTTGACAATGTCAGGTATACTTTTTCTTGAGGTTGTGCTTTTCCTTATTCGAAGCTAAAGCTCGAAGGTAAACAAACTTACACTTTTTCTTGGTAGGGTTTTGTAGTCTCATAAAATGTTCAGGACAAGAAGAATGTAAACACGTTGCCGAAACATGCCCCTTACTTTGGAAAAAGGACGATATCTTTAATAAGGAGTCGGGTCACACTCCGATCGTTTTCACTAAATCGCAGTTCAGGCTCCACGCAAACCTATAAACTCAATTTTATGTTATAGCATAGTACTGGAGACGCCGCTTGTCATTACTTTGTTATCGAAGACACTGATCTTCACGACATAAGATTGATACTATTTTTGGTGTATGGCTGTTTTGATATAATTGGTGTATTTTTTGCAAAGGATCGATTTTTAGTATCAGCAGAATTTGATTCATAGTTTTTGATTTGTTGGATCATTAATAAAATATAGAATGGTAGGATGTGGACATTTAAGTATTCTGTTTGAAAATAAGAATAGTCTTGGATTGATTAACGAGGAAGATATAAGGGATTCTTAAAAAAACAGTGTAAAATTTAATGACAATTTTCAGTGGAAATTTTTTATCAAGATATAAGGTTAGTTGGAATATTAGCGACTAATAGTGTTTGTTCTACTTGGATATATATTATAGCAAGGTAGTTACTTTAAATTAATGGCGACCATGTACATTAATAGCTCTGGTTATATATATTTATATATAGTCAGTAATTTCTACTTATAAACATATTGCTACTCTTTGATATTAAAGAAAATGCGTGAGAAGTTAAACACACAGAAGAGCTTTAAAATAACAGAGTCCCTTATCCTTCGTAATATAATCTTAGTATACACATATTACACTAATTCTCTCTCCCACGCCAAACTTATTTTCTCCATGCTTTCATCATCACTGCTGTAAAAAAATTTCCCTGACGTTAAGCGGTTAATTTGTAAATCGCGTGACGCGTGATATTTCCGAGTTTGCAGAACATAGCCTGCGTATTTTCGAATCCCACTGTACCCTCCGCCTGGTAAATTTTACGCTGTCTCTCTCACTCTTTATTTCTACGCATATCTTTCTCTCTCGCTCTTGATTTAATGTAACCGAAATTAAACCCGAGATTACGTGCTGATCCGAGTGTACGCGCGTTAAATCGTCATGGCCTGCATACGCGTGCGGCCACCGAGGAATATACGGGACAGTTTATCGCACCGATCGTGATAAACTTCTCGATTGACTAGCGGTTGAGCGAAACCGGTATAATCCCGGAAATGGCCAGTAAAATTTTGTACACGCCCTCTGTTTATATCGCTTCTATCAAAGCCTTTACTGTTATTCCCACGCTATCTTTTTTCTGGGTGAAAAAAATATATATATAAACGATGTTTAGTGTCACCGGACTCTATTTTGAACCTTTCTGCTGTTCACACGGCCACGCGCCACTTTAAAATGCGCGGTTAATTGATATGCAAATGCATATCGCCCATGCTATACGAGAACCCTTCATGGTTAGTTTAACGTTATCCGATTATCGCATCATGTAACAATTCCGATAGGACTTCCGCACCTCGTTGGATTACCTTACTTCGTCAACTTCTCTGCCAAACTCCACGTGCCTAATGTGCATCTTTAGAAAAATAGTATCATTCAATTTTCATGTACTACTTCAGAATCTAGCCAATGTATTTGTTAGCATTTTTTCCTCTTATATTGAATCCGTGAAATTGTCACTGGTTGAATTTGTATATTGAAGTATGACTGGTGAACCAGCGATCTTGTGACTTTGATTGGGTGCACCAGTGATGCCAAAGGAATCATTTTGAAATGATAGATTCAACCAGTGGCATAGCGCTCCACACGGGCAAGAAATGATCCTCCAATCGTCCGTACGCGCGTCGTCGGTTAGGTCTTGGCATTTCTCGAGTGAAAACGAACCCTATTGTGTATTAGTGATTGTGTTATTAATATTTGATGCCTAGCTGCAATAATCAAGATTATAATATCTTTCGCGTGTAAGGGGAATATAATTTTTTCAATTGTTACCGCAATGATGATGAATGATAAGTGTCATACCTAAATAGCTGACAGACGACATTGCGTACGACCAGATGACTATTGGTACGATATACCGAGTATGTAGGGTACGAAATAGCGACTAGGTGGGGTACTAAAAGTCAGATGTTACTGTTTTGAAATTTTGACCGCTGATGTCAATCATGCCATGGTCTTCGAAAAATTGAAGGTATGCGGAATTCACTTCATGAAACTTGGTTTGGAGGTATGAGCATGATTGAAATTACCAGGGGTGGGATTCTGATGCCGTCTAATCTAGTTTATCGAATCTCTCTTTCTAACGCATGAAGGTTTAGAATGTTTATTATATTTTTCAAGGCATTATTTATTGCAAAAAAGGTTTAATGCTCGAGTTATTCATATAAATTTCCGTAATTTTGTTGGCGAGAAGTTCAAATCTAGGTTTTGTTACTTCCGTTTAAATAAGTTTTTTTTTAATTAATGAAATTGAACCTATTATTATAAATAACAATGTTAAAATGTTATCATAATATTTAACTTTAATAATAAAGTAATATTTTAAAAAATATTTCAAACTTTCTAGATTAATGTCTTGTAATAAAAAACTTGATTCAACCGTTTTTATTTTGATCAAACTGAATTTGTACGTTTTCCTAATGTTTTTTTTTCATTCAGTCAAATTTGAGGATGCTATTATTACGCGTATAGAAAGAACTTTTCGTCTGAAATATCGAACAGCTTCATGCTTGGGGAATTTAGCATCCATATGCTCTACTTTTCTAGTAATCTTATCATGCCTATGCTCCACCATGTATTCTTATTAAGGTACGAATTATTCAAGATAAAAAGTTATATTCTGAGCAAACGTGGATATCTCTAGAATGCGCAGTAGTGATTCTTGTGTATTTTAAAATGACAAATGGCCTTACATAACCTAATGATGCAAAGGAATAACTACAGCGCATGCTAGATATATCCCCGTTCTACCACCACTGACTGGGGCTGAGGGATAAGCTATCTCTCTCGCACAGCAACGCGATTGGTCTTTTCAATTTTTCTCCATAAATAGCTCTTCACTTGCGCATAAATGTAAACTATCTAACCTTCGTTTAGAGAGGAGCGGTAAACAGCCAATCAATTTCTGCGCGAGAGAGATAGCTTATCCCGCTAACTCATAGTCTGTCTCTTTTATTTTGCCAATAACTCTGCCATTGCCTGGTTCCCTCCAGTTCTACATGCGCTAAGATTTATAATATTCAGTATTTCAAGTTGTGACGTCAGCTGGAAAGATGTGTGTACAATGAGGGCCGAACAATAATACAAATCCCAGATTTTAAAACTTAATTTAGTTGATAATTTGGGAGAAGAAATATTTTTCACAGTTACAAAAAAATATCAATTTTATTATTCAATTTAATAGTTTTTGAAAAATAAAAATATTATATGAGTACACCTATCGTGAAAAATAAATAATTTGCAAGTTATTATAAAAATAACGTTTCGTCCCATGCATTTGGTATTATTGTTTGGTCCTCAGCGTGCAGACATCTTGCATATACCCACCTAATCTGAAATACCTAATGGTTAAATTTTACAAAGTGCGAACAACGCACCTGCTAAACTTCAATGACTATGACATACAATTAGCAAAGCTGTGAAAATAATAAAGAATACATGTAGACATGGCTATTTCAAATCTTAAAAAGTATTTAAGAAGTTACGAACGCGTAGATTGTGCGTCGAATGACGTTTTTCATTTCGTAACCCAAGAAACGGACACGTCGTACCCAAAGTAGTCGGTACTTCGTACCCTAAAAGATTGGGAATCTGTACCCTACATTACGGTGTAGCATTCATAACCGCAAGGGTAATTTTTGTTGCAGGTATATGGTACCCTGATATTGGTGCTTCATTAACACTGTCTTTTTTCTGTGTTATTTTAAGAATTTCATCAATTTCTACTTTTTCAAAGTTATAAGTAACTATAACTTCCTTACTACAGAATCGAATTTAATAACATTATAGGACAGTTGATCTAAATCGATACAAAGTACCTTTTTATATGAGATTTCAATTATAGTAATTTAAAGAGTCACAAATTTAAAATCAATTCTTTAAGATTATAAATAATCATAACTTCTTTACTTTGGAAATAAATGTATTATTATGATAGGTCAATCTATTCATCTCCAATCAAGAAGACTTTTGTATTGATACATCGACTTTGAACTCTGTTTTTGAAAATTTTATGGTGGATTCTACATTGCCAGCGCCGGCAAGATTGTTAGTTGGCGGCGCCGGCAAGTTTGTTGGTTGCCGGCTGATTCTCGCGAAGAGCAAAATACGAAATAAAAGCAAATCACGTATAAAGTCATGCAAACACCTGAAAATATACTTTTCAAGGTAAAAACTGACCGAAATCATGTTTGTAAAAAGAAGAATCGAAATACTCGACACTCGAAATGAGTAGGGTTCTGTTCATATTATAGGAGTGATTTAAAAAACGAGTGGGACTGCTGGATAGGTGTCAGGTTTTGAAGGGGGGTGTGTGTCACTGACTGCTAACTCTCTTCAAAAAGTGTTATAAAAAAACCCATAAAAAGGTTATGTATAAAAAATAGGTACCAACAAAAAACTTACAGTAACGGTAAAAATGAATTATTATAAAATAAATAATTCTTAAAGCCGAGAGTCTAGGTAAACAATCCATCATTCGATGAAATTACAAGAATTATGTACAAAAAATGTACAAGACATTATTTGTGACTAATCACAGGAATGAATTCTAGCCTCGCCACAAAACGTTGGCAAGAGTTAGTGGCCAAGATTATTCATGTGACCAATCACAGCGGTGCCTTCCCGCCCTCACGTGGCGTTGGAAAAGGGGTAGGGGTGCGACCTTACATTATTTCTGCGAACAGTCACAGTGATGCCTTCCCGCGCCCACGTGGCGTTGGAAAAGGGGTAGGGTGCGACCTTACACTATTTCCGTGACCAATCACAGGTGTGTCTTCCCGCCCCCACGAGGCGTTGAAAGCTGGATAGCGTTGCGACCTTAAATTATTTATTTTAATAGTCACAAGGGTACCCCCCCCCCCGAGGCGTTGGAAAAAGGGTAGGGGTGCGAACTTACATTATTTCTGTGACCACTCACAGAGGTGCCTTCCCACCCCCACATGGCGTTGGAAAAGGAGTAGGGGTGGGACCTTAAATTATTTCTTTGACCAGTTACAAGGGTGCCTTCCCGCCCCTACGAGACTTCAATAGTAATTCTTTAGTCGCAATTCGACGATAAAGTGTGATTTATACATAGGACGTGTCGTTAAACGCGTCAAAAGCCAAAAACTATCAAAGTAACTCCTCAATTACATGGCCTTATTCTAAAATGCGTAAAAGTCCCTTTCGGATTCATATAAACTTCGTAAATAAAAAGCATAATTTTCTAAGTTTTAACACTAAAAATAATATTTGTAGGTGTTTTCATGTCCAGGTTTGTAATCAGAGTATCAACATACATCAGTATACGATAAAAAGAAATGTAAAAAAAGGGAAAAGGAAAAAAGTCCGGCAACATGCAATCTTGCCGGCGCCGGCAGACTAGCCACTACGAAAATTTATACTATAAACCAGATTAATGAAATATAATAAATGACCATATCGTTCTTACTCTTCTTCAAAATGTAATAATATAATCGGAGTATAAACATATACAAAAAACCAATACTTTTTCATTAGTATGTGAATATAATATCAATATTCAATATGCGTATCGAAAAAATACGGCTATTTATAGCAACATTTTGGTATACTCTAGCCTCTTCCAATGAAATTTTCATATTGTTACATAACTTTTTGATTATGTAAATGAAAAAAGTATTCCTATAAAAAATTAATTACTAAAATATCATGACGCACCTACAAAAAATTTTAAATCCAATATTTAGAAAAATTCTTGCATTAGTTTTGTGATATTAGTAGTGAAAATAAGCGCTATAAATTTCGTAGAAAAAATATTTTCTGTGAGCTTAGGGAAATTGGAAAGGGCGTCTAGGTTCACCGGAATTTTTTGAGCTCAGACCAAACCTTTTCAGTGTGATGATTAATAGTTTAATTTTTTGTTTGCATCTTTGTAAGATTCTCATTTTTTTTAATTCTTCTTAAAGAAACACGGAAAACGTGTATACAAATGTTAAATCGAATTTATGATAAAATAATTCAAATGCGAAAGAAAATAAGTGTCAACTCGTTTTTAGTACTTTTGACTAAGGTATATTTTCTAAATTAATACTTTAATTATTCAATGTTTTTTTTTGACGAGAAACCTACTCAATATGATTTCTATGTTCACTTAAACTAAATGTGATTTTGATTTCCTTTTCATAACAAAAATCTATTAAAATCATTATATTGGTATAAGCGTAGATTTGCGACTATAAACGTAGCTTCAGAGGTAGTAATGGTTGTAATAGCCTTTCGATAAACCAGAGTAGTTATTGCGACCAATTACGTTTTCGATATCTGTACCGAGCTTAATCTGGATTTGATTTACGCCAGCTGCTTCTCTTTTTAAAAGATGGGCTCTTTAGTTGTTTTTGCATGTGTGAAAAGAAACAAAGCATTTTACAAAATTTCAACGCTTTTCGTGGCTAATCTATACTTTAATCATGTTAAAGGCAACATAAATTATAAGCGAAAAAGCTTCGATGCAAAGAATTAATACCAGAATTATATAAATATAATTTTTAATATTGCTAATTGCTAATTGAACTTCAATGACAAAATTTAATGCTAAACAGCTGCCATGCACAATTTAAATATTTCCAGTTTATTGAAATACGTTTTAAAGCCGAATAAGAGTTTTATATACATAATTTTGGGTGCATATGGCTAACCTATAGCATTGTTTGACGAATGTAATATTAGTGATTTACGCATAAATCTGGCTTATTATAGAACTCTCTACTGTCATATTACGCATTACGGTGTCATATACTTGATGATTCTATCAGCAATGGCAGTTCAGTAGAATAGTTTTAATTATTATCCTCAAATATTCTTGGGCTGTCAGAGAAGCAGGAGAAAAACTGGGGAATGAAAGTATACAATATAGCAATAACTATATCCTCTCTTATGCAAAATTTAATGTCAAAAGCCTTGATACACAGTTTAAATTTAATAATTTTGTATTTAAATATTAAAATAATCGTAAAAAAGGCTTTCAAAACTACTTAAAATTTTTGGATAAATAACATAGAAATAAAAAACAATGAATAAAGAAAAGTTGTTCATCATAAAAGATAAAAAAATGTGTCATAAATTAGTATTTGATAGAGCTCGCAGTTTTTTAAAATTTCAATAATAAAAATGAGATATTAAAAATGTTTTTTTTTTGAAAAACGACAAAAGGTGCGAAAAAAATGAATAAACAAAACTTGTTCGCCAAAAAAAATGTCATCAAATCTGTTATGAATTACTTTTTTAAAGGACGTTTGGTTTTTATCTTAATTGACAATTACCATGAAAATACGTCTGCTTTAATATCAATACACATTATGAATTATAATAATAATTATAAATTTTTTGAAAACTTGCATTTTTCAGGGTAGCTGCGAATAAAGATTGATGTCAAATAAGGAACAAATATTAAAGTAATAATAAAAAATGAAATTAGTATATAATATAAAAAAGTGGGATTTTCGAAAAAAACTGTTATTCTAACGCGAATCACGAGATACGTTCTGCCGTCCAAACAAGAAAAGTAGTAATTGAGGATTACATTGTGGATGAGTCCTCTGTCATCCTAACGGAAATTGGGATGGCAGGGGGACTCATCCAAAATGTAGTTACGACTTCTTTTGTTTGGACGGCAGCTTTATGAGAATGTGTTTTCTTTAAAACCGAAGGAGCTTTAACAAAAGAGAATTTACAATTACCAAATTATATTTGTCGTTGGTTTAATGATTAAGTTTAAAACTTGTATGCACAAATAAGGGGGTGTTACAAAATACCGAACGCTTAGCGCGAGATGAATACATCATTGAGCGCGATGCATGAGAATCAGTAGCCGCGAGCGATGAGAATGTGCTCACGCTGTAGGCTGATTTTTGTGGCATCATTAAATTTTATTGGTTTATAATTGGATATTTCTCGATTTTTATAGAATTTCAGTAGCTTTGACTTTGAAACATTTAATTTATTTTTCAGTTTCTAATTGTCCACTTTAATCGGTTCAAGTTAAAAATAATTTGAATTCAAAAGTTTTCAATTTCCAATTGTTAAATTTTGAAACCTTTTAATAAGAAATAATTCAGATTAATTTATTTTAATTTTAAATGATGATTTTTGGATTCTCTAATCCAAAATAAAATTTGGTAATTTTAAACGCTTTGAATTATACATGATACAGCTTCAACTCCTTTATAATGAGTTTCGGAGATTTTAAATTTAAATCTGAAATTTTTAAATTTTGAGAGCTTCTGATTTTAAATTATTAAATTTTAAACACTTTTATTTAGAAATAATGCAATTTAAATTCCTTGTTGTTCCATTCGAAATATTGCCCTTTTTAAAATGTTTATCTTATATAAAATTGTTTTAATAGAAAGGTTTTCCAAAACAATCCAATTCAAAGTTATTAATTTTTGTTTTAAAAATTTGATAAAATTAATATTTAAAAATTGGTTTAATAATGGATTCTCAAATGATGATTCTCAGTGATGTGAAAGCGCGCGTGCATTTGCTGCTAGTATCTTATAAAACATTCAGAATTTTTTAGAATTTGCCATTATGGATGAAAATGGATTGATATTCACTTTTTTTTTTAATTTTCGGTAAATATAAAAAAAGTATTATAATAAGTGGTGATCGAGTTTGTGTAAAGTCATGCAATGAATTGCATTCACTCTACAATAATTATTCATTTGAGGAAATAAGGATAAATAGATGATTCGATGCAACTTTAATATTTTCCAAACATTGTTTTTCAATTCATTCTCAAGTAGCATTGTGACACTACAAAATGGCGTTCAAGGTGCGTCACGAGGGAATTGCGGTTCGTATTTGCTTTGTTAACAAAGGCGGTGCAGCTCGGTGGCGTTTTTCACTCTGCTCAATGCCCGACTTATAACCCTCGGAGTACATTGTACCTTTAAGTTACAGTAAATTCTCAGTGTATAATGGACGTGCGTCTCTTTGGTCTCTTTTATTTCAAAACGAGCTAATACTGAGGGTGTTGAAATGATAGCGGAGCGATCTGTAACCATAAGGCAGACTTTAGAGTTTAGAGTGTAGAGCTGGAACATGAAGAACGAGCCTCGTCCTCTGCCCTTGATTCGCATACATAATTCATAAAGTGAGGCGTCACGTTCAAGCCTCGGGCTACGAACACGGTTTTTTTTGTTTTGTTGGAGGGAGGGGGTACAAAAACGAATGCAAATGAATTGTCTTTAATATAGGGTGGAAGCTGCTACTTTCGATGTATCAACGATAACATGGTTAAAAATATTTTTCTGCTGAAATTGGGGCGTGACTTAACACTTTCAAGTTCCCGTTCTTCCAACGTCGATAAAGAACGGATAATAGCTCGGCTACTTTTGGTGAATATTCATTTTTTCCAAGAAAGGAGGATAGTATAAACTTGAAACTCTCGGAAAAACTTTTTTCAAAAGTTTACTGTTTTAAAGTTGTGTTAAGATTTAATAGGATTCAAATAAAAAAGTTGTAGAGTTGTTTAATAGAAATTACATAGAGATTTTTCGGCTCATCTCTTCGATGAGAATAGGGTATTTGTGCATGAAAACAAATTATTATAAATTTATTTTTTCTAAAAAGGAAAATTTTAAAGATCTCGAACTAGTTAGAATTTATTAAAAAAATGTTTTCGTTCCTTCCCGTTTAAAATTAAATAAATATTTTTCATTGCATCGGCTTATTTCTTTCTTTTTTTTACAAATAGATACAGCATAGTTAAATTGTAAAGGGATGCAATGGATTGTTGCTCAATTTCACATTGACTTAACTTTTAAAAATTTTATGATAAAGTGTAAAAAGTAAGAGGCATAACTTTTTAAAATTGTGTAACTGGAATCATAAATCTTGTGCTACTTTTAAGAGAATTTTTGAATTTATTTGATTTTAATATAGTTTGAGAAAATGGTGTATTTTTAGTTAATTGGTGAATATAATTAATTTAAATAAACTTTTAAGTTGTGTTCGAAGCAACCAATTGGTTTGATTTACTTTGTTTGACAATTTTAAGGTTTTATTTTTTTAATTATTTTGAAATAAAATAATTTTATCAAAAAAAGATGTTTCCTTTGTATACTCAAATTTTCTTAAAAGAAACAATTTTTGTCACACAAAAAGGAGAAATATTAATGAATACCTCATTAAGTTAGGCTTAAAATCAATATTTTAAAAGCTTCTTTACTGTCATATTTTCTGTATATTTTTCTTCTAAAAATCCTGGTCGGAGTGTAGTAATGCAGGGGTGACTCCCTTAGGGGACTTTAATCTCTAGGGGAGAAGAAAATAGAAAAATGAACAATGTAAACAGTCTGACTGCTCGTACTTATAAGTAGAAATGCAATAATTCACGAAACCTTTGTATGCTATTTCCACTACATATTGCTGCTTCATTATTTTCGATCACCTTTATTTTGCCTCACAATTTTATTTTCTCCTTCTGTTCCACTTTAGACATTTAAAATATATTTACGAAAGATTTTCTAGCGAAAAGATCCAGAAACCATCAATTTCAGATTCAAAAAAGTTAAAAGGTTTTCTCTACTGCACTCGAAGTTGGTGTTTTTAAGATCTTCAGAGTAAAATCTAAAATATCTGAGATCTGCAGTTTTTGTGAGTATATTGCTTTTTAGAGTCGCTGGACTCATAGTACGATATTGTCTTAACCGCGATCTTACAGGGACGATAGATCCAGGGTAATATCAACGTAGGTTCATTGTCTCGGTATCAGATCGGATCAAAAACGAGAATGAAACCATTTAGCTGCTTTCCTATACGATAGTTTTCCCCCTCTAGGTTACGATTCCAAACTTTAGTATATCTATGGATTGCATACTTCCGTTATTTGTTATGTAGAGAAAATAACAGTTCGAATAAAAAAGAGAAAATTACATCGGATTCGTTTCATAAATATCTTCAGAGGGTTCACGTGTTTTTTGATAGGAGAAACTGGTGTTTTTAAATTGTAATGTTTCATAATATAAATCTAACTTTTGTTATGCTCTGCTTTTGGTGCATAAAATTATTAATGAGAAAGTAATTCCTATATCGATCTTAAATGAATTTTAAAAATAGTGATATTAAACTTAAGATTTCCTCCAATCTGCATGGTTGCTTATGAATGCTATTGAGAATTAACTAATTGATATAACGTATTGAAAAAATCTGTTTGGCCAATTATTATATGGATGTAACTTTATAAGAATTGTGTTGTTATTTAGATCTTAATTATAACTCTTTTCTTGTTACTTATCTTATTCATAATATTCTCTTCTTTGATGTAAAAGAAATCTAAGATAATAAAATTGTGTTTTTTGTTAAAATTATTGGTGTAAATTTTTTCGTACTGAGTTACAATACAAAAATGAAAAATCAACAATACATTTATTATTTCTGGAACAAATTCGGATAAAAAGAGATCAGTTTTTTTTTAATTAAAAGAATTCGCACTAAGAGCGTTTATTTTCTAAAAACCCGAAAATGTTATAAAAGAGAAAAGGGAAATTGACATATTTTTCTATGTAGCCTATTTACTAGAAATTTTTTTTTCAGATATGAAGAAAATTTGGTTGACAATACATTATTAAGCTTCCAAATAATTATAATTCACTTCAACCGTAATTTAAGTGTAATTTTCCTTTTAATATAGAATTAGCCGCAAGTCCAAAAAATTGCATCAATCTCTACCAACAAACATCTAACTGGAACAAAGATTTTAAAATAAATATTTAGAATTCATTCATTATTACCAAAAACAGTAAACTTAAATAAAATTTCCATATTTTTTGACCCGATGATGATGTCTTGCACTATTAGAAACAAAATATTTTGCACTTTAAAAAAAATTAATTTTCAAACAGAAATTTATAAGAAAATATTATCGATTGGTTTTTTATTGTGATCCTGATATAACAAACTTAAAGTACGACGAAGCTTTCCTTATGTCTTTTTTTCTTCGACTCCATTTCTATTTCTTCACGAAATTGCGGCATATCGCTACCCAGGATGATAACTAACGTTTTCGTTATCTACCCCGATGAATTATTGAAGGAGCTCGATAGCGGCGAGATTCGTGGCATTTGCTTTGCGAGTATTAACCCCCACCTTCTATCTTCGTACAACGCACCCTCTTCAGGGGGGGGGGGGGAATTATCTGGTAGCCTGAGGGGCGCCATCTGTTTCATCCGCACAACCCTCTAATTAGGTATAGCGACAGTAGTAAGCGTCGCGTTAAATCTAATGTCGAATGTCTACATATTATATCCCCTGGGGGTGACGGCTCAACCGTGGCGAAAATTGTACGGGTTTTTTCGCTCTTCGCTAAAGCCTCTCAAATTTTGCGTATGACGGAACTCCTGAAATTTGCCTCGGTGATTTGAATGGAAAGCTGGCTCAGAGGAGGAAAATAATGTGATATGTGATCCATATTTTGACGTTTGTAGCGACGTGACAATGTAAAAAATTCAGAGCATCCGAAGAATATTTGGGAATTTATGTATTCTTTTTCGGTACACTCAGCTTAGGTTTCCTGTGGATCATTAATCTGCGGACTCAAAAGAGTCAAAATAATTATTATTCTTTTGACTACATCCATTTCGACTCAGCGACGAAAAATGTTATTTTTTAAGATATTTTAGATATTGCACAAAAAAAAAAAGGTGAAGTATTCTAGAAACATTTTTTTCCATGTTTTTAAAATAAAAAATCTGCCCGCTTAGCGGGCACATTCTCATCGCGCGCTATGCGTGTGGCTCGCTGCGCTCGCAAGTTTGAGCGCGCGACTGTTGGTTCTCGCACTTCGCGCTCGATAATATATTTACCTCGCGCTACGCGCTGGACTTTTCTGCACAGACTATTTAAAACTAAGGGTAAAAGTATCGACTCATTTTTGAATTTATTGAATTATGATTGTACAAAATGTAGAACTGATTTATTTTGAAAGTGGTTAGTTTAAATAAGTTTGTTTTGGAAATGTTATATTAACATTTTTTAAACTAATTGAAAATTGTACATTTCAGTATTTTTTAAATATTATATTTATTCTATAAGATATATTAAAACTATTCAGCTTCTACGTTTTTAATTTTTTAATGAATGGTTGCGTATCAAATTCCTTGATTCAGAAAATGTGCTTTTGATACTTTGAATCATAATTTCTGTTTAATTTTCATGTTTTGAATTTGAAAATATAAATGAGAAAAAAACCTTTTCGGAGACTAAAAAAACTGTTAAATTTTGGTATGCTAAAAGTTAAAAAAACGGCCTGTCGTATGAAAAAAATAGGTGAAGGGAATTTTGTAGCTATGTTTTGGAACATACGCCCTTATGAATATTTTAATTTTTCTTGTGACGTTTCTCCAAACAATCAATTTCATTATTTATAATCTTATTTTTTACGATTAAAATGAAAACCACGCGCTTTATCAAGAAAGTATTTCAAAAAATTTTTAAAATTTTTTTGGGTTAAACAACCTTTCTCTTATATCTTGTGTCATTTTACCAAAAATGTAATTTTTTTATTTTTAATGTTGTTCACGATAAAAAAGAAACTACCAATCATATAAAAAAACCAATAATAAAAATGGTTGTTCTCCACTTTCGGTAAAAAAATGTTATCTATTTATTTTTTTCTTAGTTTGTGTCATGTGTCGAAAAATTTAATTTTTGCATTTTCACTGTTTTCTTTATAAATAAAACAAAAACTACCCGTCCTACAAAAAAGTGATAAATAACAAATTTGTAGATATTTTTTGGGTGCATAATGTTTGTCTCATAATTTTTTTCCTACCTTGCATAGTTTGACAACAAATTACTATTTTTTATTACTTTTTGTTTGATCAAGATTTGAATTATCAATTTTTCGAAAAAATTCAAAAAGTTGTTAGGATAATCTTGTAGGGCTTTCGAAAATTAACATTTTACTTTTCAAGAAATCTGAACAAGGGCTCAGAGAATTTTTGGATTATGAAAAAATGTGGTCTTAAAAACTTTCAAAATACGCTCACTTTTAGAATTTTTATCCAAAATGGCTGAACAACGAACTTGGCATTTAGCTTAGGATACTAAAAGAGTGTACCAAAGGCCAATCTAATAGATTTTTTTTTCAAAAGTTATCGTGCTCATAGACAGACAGTCACATACGCAAAAACCTGTTTTTCGGATTCAAGGGGTCTCAAAACGTGAATTTTTGACAAAAACTGGCAGGGGCGTCAAACGAAGCGGGCAGATTTTTTTGTGTCTTACTGTTAATCATGTTTTTTATGATTAGAGCCGAAACTATAAATCCTATTAAAAAGTGGTTTATAACAAATTTGAAGATCTTTTTCAAAAGCACAATTTTCGTATCCTCATCTTTTGCCGTATTTTGCATAGTTTGGCTGAAAAATGTAATTTTTCGATTTTTCATAATTTTGTATGGTGTCAAAATTTGAAATTTTGATTTTTGAAAAAAGTTCAAGTAGTTGTTATGATAATCATCATTTGGCCTAAAGTGTCCATTTTCGTTTGTTTTTGGGAATTTTGTAAATGCTGTAACTCTGGTAATTTTTGATTTTATGAAAAAAGTCATCAGAATAAATTGTTCGAATTTTTAATACCATGAATAAACGCTTAGAGAATTTTTTAATTTTGAAAAAGGTGGTCTCAAAAATATTCAAAATGTGCCCACTTTTTGAATTTGTATCCAAAATGGCTGGCTAATTAACTTAACCTTTAGTTTAGAACACTAAACGAGTTTACCAAAGGCCAATTTAATCGATTAACTTTTTAAAAAGTATCGTGTTCACAGATAGACATACATACAGCAGATACATAAATACATACATACGGGCAAAAAACATTCGTAAAAATCTGTTTTTCGGATTCAGGGGGTCTCAAAACGTGGGCATTTCACAAAAACTGGGGGGGGGGG